>NC_143021.1:179310558-179475915 GCF_055824585.1 Amblyomma mixtum | reverse complement strand
ATTTTCTCTTCGCACTGCATTTGGTACTTGTAACTCACACGGGCTGGCTGTCGATGTGGATCATGGCCGGCAAGAGGAATGCCAGGGTCTTGCCTGTGCCCGTCTGTGCAATGCCAATGAGGTCCCTTCCCTGCAGCAAGATCGGCCAGGCCTGGCTCTGCACAGAATTACAGAAAAGAGAAACCACAGGTAACAGAGACTTTTAGTATAGCATATGAGCACTTACGTACGTTATACGCAAGCATTTAGCGGGAGGTTACTGTGGAAGTCGCAAGAGCACTTTTAGTCTACCGTACAACAGCCCGAACGCAACGATAGTCAAGGTCGCAGTGGCGCCATCTGGTGTTATAATGTAAAAACATTTTGCGACACATTTTTCGCGCTCAGCTGAGGCATTGGCCAAGCTTATCCAAGTCGTATCACGTACATAGCTGGTTGCATGATATCCCCAAATGAGTTGTGCTACGAGCGCTGCAACGATGTCAGCACCAACACGTGCTACAAGCACCACGACGGGCCAGCCACGACCGGTCGTGGGCCAGCTGACCGCCGAACCGGCTACTTTTGGCACTTTGGCAAGGCTATGAATACCTTGGCGTGATACATACAGGCATACATACAGCTTGGATGTGATGCATACAGGCATAAGTACTTCGAGATATGAGAGGAGGACTTTTACACAGGATGGTTTGGTTTATGGGGTTTAACCCTTTGAGGGTCGAATTATTTTGAAGAAAACTTTCCCAGGTGGTCAAATTACTTTCTTGCGGATCTTGAATCTACAAAATGTATATAATCGAGAATAAATAGTAAAAAAAAATTAGGAACAGTACTTTGGTGACAGCATCACTCACAACTGGAAAATGTTCAATACAATAGAATAGCAATGGTGATAAGCAAGCTAAGAGCAGCACCAATAAAGATAGAAATCAACTTTCGCCGCCTCTGCAAAACAGTGCCCACAAAGAGAAAACACGTTTCGCGCGACTCTGTTGCGATCCCTCGGCGGAATCGAAACCGCGTAGACGCGTTGCCACAGAGGGCGAGAATACCTCGCGAGCAACGGTGATAAGCAAGCTAAGAGCAGCGCCAATAAAGATAGAAATCAATTTCGGCAGCCCCTGCAAGATAGTGCTGACAAAAAGAAAACTCAAATTTCGCGCGACTCCGTTACGATCATGCGGTGAAACCAAAACTACAAAAGGGGTGTTGCCGCAGTCTGTGCCGCCGCTCTAAAGCTAGACATAAGTTCTGCTTATCTCCGTAAGAAGGCAGCACAAAATTCAAACACTTCTTGTAAGTCCTAAGAGGTGGCAGCACCCCCCAGTGAGCACGCATTGTTCTTTTGGCGCAAAATTTCAAACGGAAGATCGAAACAGTACCCGTACGGCAAAGACCTTGCGGGACAGAAAACCGCCGCCGTACATATACGGCAAAAACCTTCAAAGGGTTAACGTCCCAAAGCGACTAAGGCTATGAGAGACGCCGTAGTGAAGGGCAGGAGAACTGGTTTATAATAGATAGCGATTAAGTGAAACTTCAGTTGAACAAACTTCAAGGGACCCCAGGAAATAAAGGGAGCCTCAAACACACACGTCACACACATGAATCCATGCTGTACAACATATGCAAGGGTGGATAACTAATGTATAAAGGCACTAATACCCTTCCTCAAAATGCAGGGCCTGGCTGCACTGCTGGGTTACCGATGACCAGATTCTTAATGGTGCAAAAGTGCCATGTGTGCGTGCTTCTAAGCTCTTTTTGTGGTAGCCTCTTTAATCTAACACAATCCCCGTCTACTGGAACCTAGAAACGGCATTTTTAAGCAGCAGGCTCGTACAGTGCTGCCCGTGTGGCATTTGCCACGGCACAATTTCGTTTTCACGCTTTAGTTATTAGCACTCGCTCCACAGCAGTGATGAAGAAGCACAAAGAGTCGCAACAAGATCCGTGCCGCCTCTAAGTGTACTCTGTGTTAACATGGGCACAACATGTCGGAAGCCGTCAAACACGAAGGCAGCCAACCAACATAACAGTGCCACTTTGGCTGGCTGCTGTTGCCATTCACATGAACAAAACATAGGCTGTCAAAATTCCACCACAGGGTCAAGAATTGTCACAGTCACATCAGCAACGTAGCATGCTGGAACACTTCTGCATCTGCAATGTAACATCTACCCTGTATAGCATGGGTTCCTATGGGAGCTTGGGCAGAACTGGCTCACGAAAATGTTTCAGCTGGGAAAATGAGCACCCAAGAGCATAACAGCGGAGTTCTACTGGACACGGCATGTGAAATTTCACTGATTATCTGAAAAAATTGCAATTATCAAGCTTCCAATGCAGAAGGAACCAACACGGCTTTACTGTTTTTGCACAAGCTACACAAGAACAGCACAGTCCTCACCTGTATGGGAGATGGCTTCACAAACTTATTCTTGTAGATTTCATCCAAGATTTCAGCTGCAAGTAAAAAAAAAATATTCATCACACTCACAGTACAGCTGATGATACCAGAGACACACAGCTGGCCTCCTCAGTAGATGCATGCAAAATCAACACATATACAAGAGAATGTATAAATAGGACCTTCTTTCAATTTCAGGTTTGATATTTTTTTTTTCGCACATTTTAAAGGTTGAAATTGAGCACTGAATTTTGAGTTCAAATTTGAGTGCTAATCAGGTTACTGAACAAGAAGTTCCAAAATTCAGGCTTTTTTTTTTTTTGGGGGGGGGGGGGGGGGGGGTGTCTTTCTTAACAAAGATAATTGACCATTAATGCTCGCTTAAACGGTACAAAATGTAGAAACATCATAAAGCTACCAAGATTTTCCTTCATGGAACACTGAAGTGTCTCTTCCCACCAAAACAGGTTCCAGGTGTCCACTTGCCAAACAATGCAGGTGTCAGTGCAAATCATCAGTACCACACAATGGACGTTACAAGGCAGGGTGTAATTTGAAAATGCCAGGAAGCAACTGCCACAAATGTACAGACCACACGCACTACAAAATGTTGCCTCTTTGTTTGCCATGATGTCTTGCACTTTCCCAACCATTCTCACCCTTTCACTACCGACCGGCACCAAAACCATAATCCCCACACGAGCCCTCTTGCAAAGTTGCTTTTTATTTGTGCCCTCAATTCTGCCACAGTGAATTCACACAGAAAGCACACTCTCAATCAAAGTGAGCACATAAAGGAGGTCTGCATGCCTACAGTAAGACTGCAACAACATGCATAAAGTTCTTCGCTGCGGCATTAAGGGGGGACACTGGTCTTAGACCTATTTTCCATATTTTTAGCCCAATCCTAATAAAACTGCACTATCTTGTTGAGTTTTTTATACTGATTTCAACAATGCAATTATCTTTCTCATAAATTAGTTGGTTCCCAAGATAATTAATTTTAATTATTCATTAGTACCTCGGTGCAAAAAAAAACTGATCAATAAAAAATCATTTTTAATCCACGGCTGCATAGTATGGTGAGTAAAGAGTGCAATAATCAAAGCAGTTTTTCTGTTTTACCCTCATTAGTAATTTTACAGCACTTGGAATATCAGTGTTCAAGGTGTGAATGTAGTGCATCGGTAAACTTTGCGAAATTATAAATTTTTGAAATGCGATTGAACAAATCTGCTTCGATTAGTGCACACACTGTGCCTTCAGCTTCCCTTAGCAACTAATACAACATCTCTATCTGTCCTAGATGTTGAGATATCGACATACTAAGATAGCCAGATGTCCAAAATTTTCATGCTATTAAATTGTCAGCGCCTGCATAAATTCAGCCCACACGATGATCTGAATTTAATATTATGGTCAAAATGATGACTTCTTGAAAGAAAAAAGGTACAGTTGGAAAATGATAGCTGTAAATTCCACAAATGTCATTTTTTGAAAATCGTTTCTTTGGTCATTTTTTGGTCTCAAAGACCAGTGTCCCCCCTTAAAGCCTCGCAAACGTGCCAGAGCCAGCCACACACTGATGGCGTGTGCTGGCCAAAGAGACAGCCACGTTGGGCCACTGCAAGTCTCTCCATCTCACGCAACGTCACATGGTTCCCTCGCTAATGACCTTCGCAATTAGCAACCTCCTCTCCTACACCTTCTTACCGTGCAATCTCACATCATCTCATACCATTCGTGCTTGCAACAAAGCTTGATCAAGGCAAAGCTGCCCTTTTGTCACCTGCCCGCAACACCCAACTATCATGGAGTTTGGAGATATGCTAAAGGGAAAACACATGCTTTTATTGAAAGAAACAAAAAAATTATGGCTGAGGCTTAGCTAAGGTTAAGCCTAGTCAGATGCGAAGCATATTGGTGGCTAGGCTTGGTAATACATGGCTTTCCTTGGTTGCATACTTGGTCATTTTAATACAACCACTAGAAGCCTTCGTCGTGGGGGAAGAGAACGGCATGGCTACAGCGGAACGCCGACTAACCCCGAGACGCACGTTGGGTGAGCGCCTGGATTGCCACGGAAGCCGCGTCTGCCTGCCCGGTGTAGCGAGCGTTTCACCTACACCGAGTGTGAACGCGCGTTCGAAATGCGCGGGAATGCCGCTCGAGGACATTCCGGCGTCTGTGCGATGGCATCGTCACGACGACGTCACGGTGTCACGTGGCGTGACGGCTAGGGGTCCCACGGCGACGGCGCGAGGTGGAGGCCGCCTCTCTCATCCGATGTCACGTGGTGTGATGTCACTGTGTCACGTGGTGTGACGTCACTGTGTCACGTGGTGTGATGTCACGGTGTCACGTGGTGTGACGTCACGGTGTCACGTGGTGTGACGTCTAGGGGTCCCACGCCGACAGCGTGAGTGGTAGCTCTAGCAATATGCTTCGCATAAAAAAAAAGGAGGAGTAAGCTACTGCCAAACAGCCACTGCTAAAAGTACCAATCCGAAGTACAAGGGCAAGCATCATTGCCACAGATAGGCCAGGCAGGGCAAAAACGGGTGAAAAGTGAAGCTGCTGCCAGGAGCGGAACTTCAGGTCTCTTCGATTCGGTTGCACTAGCTGCACCAGTTCAAGGAGTGCAGTACTTTTGCATTCGTTTTGTCAGTGCAGCGCACACCCACTGCACTGCACTGGCCTATGAAAACACTTCACTGCGATTTGCTGCTGGAAAATTCTCCACGTGGTTTGGCATTTTGGCGACCGCTGATGTCAGTGGCATTCAACAGGCTGTAATTTGGCGACGACGCCAAGGCAAGCAGACGACCAGGCCTGCATTCAACCATTCGTTTTAAAAGCAGCCTGTGCTAAGCTGTACTTGAGCTGCTTTAAGCGGGGACACTGGTCTTGAAAAAAATATTTTTATTAATGAAGTCACAGTTACGAAATCTTCAGGGTATATGTATTTTTGTGTGCTGATTCTAAATACGTAATTTAATTTAATGCAAAAACAATGCCTTCAGCACTTATGCACTTTTTATTCTAATATTTTGCGGAGAGTTTTGAAGAAAATTTGCTGCAAGAAACTCGCTGAAATGTATGCCATCGGGTTCTCTTGACACCAAGGAATACAATAAGGGTGAAATTGTCTTCCTGCCTATCATAGAACTTAAGTTATAGAGTTTTGAAGTTGTTGCTTCAGAAATGAGAAGGAAAATGTGTATTCCTGTGTGTGAAGTGGCAGCTTCAGTACCCTATTACTCAAGTTCTATGAGAGCCAGGATGGTAATTTTACCCTTATTGCATTCCTTGGTGTCAAGAGAACCCAATGGCATACATTTCAGCAAGCTTCGTGCAGCAAATTTTCTTCAAAACTCTCCACAAAATAATTGCATAAAAAGTGCATAAGTGCTCAAGGAATTGTTTTACATGAAATTAAATGACATATCTAGATTCAGTGCACAAAAATACATGTGCCCTGAAAATTTCATAACTATGACTAAATTAATAAAATTTTCTTTTCAAGACCAGTGTCCCCCCTTAACTGACGCTGCACATCACGGCACCACCATGGAACTTCACGGAACTAGTGCAGCGAGTGCAGCCAAATCAAGATACCTTTACAAAAACTGATACCACACGTGTGGTTAGCACTTTCACACACAAAGCAAAAAGCAGGTCTTGAAAACATGAGCATGTTTCCGAACACTCCAAATCTCATCTTCGATGCAAGAAGTAAGGGTCGCAAACGTGCTTACGATAGTTTGCGAAGGCCTGCTCGAACGTCGTCACTGGATTCGTAGCTACGTCGGGAGGTGGATGTCCCTCCGGCCCAAGATACTTCACAACTATGTTGTTGTTCTCTAGCCTGCAATTGCAAAAAGAAGGCACACGTGATCAGCTCTAAGTTTCACACAAGGTGCAAAAACAAGGCACAACACTCAAGATGGAATACAGCACTTCAGAAATGGCCAAGACAAATAAAGGAAAATTTCTCAGGCCTTCTCTGCCCAGGAAAACGGCACCCATGTGTGATTATATACACTAAAACCTGGATGCAAATGTGTGATTATATACAGTAAAACCTGGATGCAACAATCCTCCACATAGCAATTTCTGCAATATTGCAAAGTTTGCAAATATTGCAAAGTTAAGGGGGGACATGGGTCTTAGAAAATTTTTTTTTGTTTACAGACCAAATGTAATGAAACTGCACAGACTTCTTCAATTTTTTCTGCTGATTTCAAATATGCAATTTGTTTATTTCTAGGCCAATTAGTTCCTGAGATATTAATATATATCATGCCATTGTCTGCTGAAACAATAGAAGAAAAATGGGCCACCAGAAATTTAATTTTAATATGTGGGTAGATACTACAATGTGTGAGGAATGCAACGCTGGAAGCAGTTTTCAGTTTTTTGTCCATGTGGTCAAATGGGCTTAATAGTTAGTTTTCAAGTGAGTTAACCAGACGTACAGTGCCAGAAAACACATGAAACACATGAAACTAACTATTAAGCCCATTTGACCACATGGACAAAAAACTGAAAACTGCTTCCAGCGTTGCATTCCTCACACATTGTAGTATCTACCCACATATAAAAATTAAATTTCTGGTGGCCCATTTTTTTTCTATTGTTTGAGCAGACAATGGCATGATATATATTAATATCTCAGGAACTAATTGGCCTAGAAATAAACCAATTACATATTTGAAATCAGCAGAAAAAACTGAATAAGTCTGTGCAGGTTCATTGCATTTGGTCCCTAAATAAAAAAAATGCTTTAAGACCCATGTCCCCCCTTAACCTTGACGCAACGAACTCGCTACTGTGTCAACCATCTATCAGCCAGTGCTGTGTCAACTTAAATTTGGGCAACCCACGCAAAAGTTTCACAATAATAGAACACAAACTGCCATAAGAGGAGATTCTGTGATCGCAATGAGCAAACGCAACTGCGTTTGTCAGGCAACATTTCAACACAAGTGGCGTCTCTCCGTGGCAAACACAGCAGTCTCCACACCACTTTCGCAGCATCATATCAAGTGGAATTACAACAGCTCAAGTTCAAAAGCAGCGTAGCACTGCAGGACACATATCACGAGTGAGGACACCAGAGAGCGCCAGCGACACAAGGCAAGAAGGGTCAAGAGTCCATTTGCTAGAGCCACGGCACCAGGCAGACCAAGAGAAGGGTAACATAGAAAAAAATTCAGGGGGGCACTTTGTTGACCTAAAGTGCTGTGAGGCGTAAGCCTTTTAGCGCGGTGTTGCTGCTTGTGTCACTGATGTGCGGTTAAGATGTTCATTAAGTACACAATTGTTTGTGAATCTTAAATGCTGGAGACACTGGAGGGTGTTTGGGAGGCATCCGTCTGATTCGACGCCTTTCTGCACACACTCTCCAGCGTCCTAGACAAGGAGAACTACATATGCGTTGGCAGGGAGTAGCGTAGCCATTAGAACGCTCGGCTGCGGAATGGAAGGATGGTGGTTCGAATCCCGTCGTGCACAAAGATTTTTTTTTTTGTTCCGACTAGAAAAGCATGACACCTCTGCTGACAACCTTCTGTCGACAATGACGAGGCGTTACAGGATTTCACCTTAAGAAAGGGGGTGCTTCCAACTCGCAGACTCTCCCTGCCCCACACGCAGCAGCATCATGCGAGCCACGGTGGAGATTGTGGTAGCTCCTACCACAGTTGTGCTTTCAACGTGACTATGAAGAGTTCTCCATGTTTATGACTTCAAGCAGTGACAATTTACTGTGAACATTTGCTAGGCTATTTCATCAGCACTTATTTTTCATTTCGGTTTGTGTTCTGCATTGTCCTTTTCAAGTCTTCAAATGAAACCTGCATATAACGAAAGCCTGTACATAAAAAAAAATGGAGTTTTCCTCAATTTCGTTACATCCAGGCATATACTGGGAGACATTCCACAGCAGGGGGCGGCAGGGGGCAAGGTGGTCAGATGAGATAAGGAATTCTGTGAGGATAGGGTGCCCACAGTTGACACAGAACAGAGCTAGGTACAACTGGAGAATGATGGAAAAGGCCTGTATTCTGCTGTGGGCTGTAGTTGGGCTGATGATGATGATGGTGGTGGCAGAGATGAATGGATGCTTCTCAAGGTACATGTCAGTGTGACCATCTCACTACACAGAACAAAGCTTGCGCAGTTAATATAATGGCCCACATTGTGTAGCAGCCGGTGCAAGATGAGCCAACATGTGCCCAACAGCTGCGACCAGGATAGGGCCATAAGATGATGGGAGCAGGCGAGCGATTAAATAGGACACCTTAAATTTAAACAAAGGATCAGTTCAGGACACCTGATACAACTGTCATGCCTACAGTCTCAAAAAAATTCTCTGCCCTTTACTTAGTGCAAAGCATTACACTCAACTGAGAATGGAACTTTCAGGCCAGTATGCTACATGCTTCCAAACAGTGGCATGAACCACTAGTCATCTAAATTGTTGTCAGCCTGCCTGCATGAACATGAACCAGTCCACTATACCAACCACGGCAAACGATAGGATTACAGGTACTAAAACAAAAAATAGAGAAGAGTGCTGGGCAAGCAGACTAGACACTACCATAAGTCCTGTCCGCATGTCGCAGACAGTCTGCTGTCTTTTTGCACCTGTAAATACTACTCTTAATTCACCAAGTAACCCAACCCAATGCCCCAGAAACTGCCAGGGAAAGGAAGAAACTAGTGCCACAAAGACAGAGTTCTGAACAAAGGTGGCAAGAGAAGAGTACAAGACATAGGAAACATCTCTCTGCTCCAGCAACATCACCCCACATCTGCGCACATTCTCAAGCCAAGTGAATCAAGCAAGTCCACTCAACAATGCCCATCAGAGCACTGCACAGGCCGCATTCTCAGGCCCGAGCCCAGTCCAGCCTCGAGCTTCAGAATGCAGCCCATGCAGTGCTCTAGCGCCAATAACACCAGTGACACATTCGGCTTTCCCGGATGAACTGCCCCGTCCTCTCAATGCCCAGTGTCTTATAAGTCGACAAGAATACGAAAGCTGAAAAAGCTTAACCGAAAATTATCATTTACTAAAGCCAACAAAAAGTCCCTTAACAGTGCATGAACATAAAAATCTTTAAATGTACTTGTTATGCAATGGTGGAAAGTATTACAGGTGCTGTCTCACACAACTACATTAAACACAAATGCTATCAAGGGAAGGTGATCATAGAACACATGAAGTATTAGTACCTCTTCCCTTTTGTTATGCAATCACGATAGCTGGAAATCAAGTGTGCAACCTCATAAAGTCTATCACTGCACCACACCTTCACAGGAGGTCGTGGACAAACTGGCAGGCTTGAATCTCAGACCAACGAATGGACTGATGAACAGCTCTAATCCCAACCATCAGCCCAGCAACATGCTAAAGCTAGTTGAGCTGAGTTGTTGTATGCTACAGGTCGAATTGTTCTACACTTGCTGCCTCCAATCAATGACAAGTTGTCCCCAGACTTCCAAGCAAGCTTTCCCAAGTGCTTACGGCCACCTCGCCAGTCTGGCCCTCGGGGTCCATGGCACAAGATTCATCGGCACATCTCCTTCAAGGCCAGGCCACACCCGCTGCCGCTGACCGCACAGACCAGGACTCCGGGCACCTCCCCTTTGCCACAGCAGCAGCAGCAGCTGAAGGCCAGGACTGCCTTTTAATCGCCACGACTTACCAGCACTGAATGGCAAGCAGCTATCCCCCCCCTCTCGTCGCAAGAAAGCCCACGTGATCACAGCCTCTACTTTGACTTACAACAATCTTAACAGTTGGATGCAGACGTGTTCCCCAACCTCACAACAGTGGCCATGCATAATCACCGCCACAAGGTAAGCATCCATACGCAGCAAAAAGGGTTGCATGCAGATGCATCACATTGCTCTCAGAGCCACAAAGCCTTCCTTCCAACCCCCTCCCCAGTTTTCCCTATTCCCTTGAAGCCAGATATTCCTTCTCATTTCCCTATTTCCTATTCCCTTGAAGCCAGATATCCCTCCCCGTTTCCCTATTCTCTTGAAGCCAGATGTCCCTTCCCGTTTCCCTATTCTTTTGAAGCCAGATATCCCTCCCTGTCCCTATTTCCTATTCCTTCGAAGCCAGATGTCCCTTCCCGTTTCCCTATTCTTTTGAAGCCAGACATCCCTCCCTGTCCCTATTTCCGTTGAAGCCAGATATCCCTTCCTGTTTCCCTATTCCTTTGAAGCAAGATGTCCCTTCCCGTTTCCCTATTCTTTTGAAGCCAGATATCCCTCCCTGTCCCTATTTCCTATTCCTTTGAAGCCAGATATCCCTTCCTGTTTCCCTATTTCATATTCCTTTGAAGCCAGATGTCCCTTCCTGTTTCCCTATTCTTTTGAAGCCAGATATCCCTCCCTGTCCCTATTTCCTATCCCTTCGAAGCCAGATATCCCTTCCCGTTTCCCTATTTCATATTCCCTTGAAGCCAGATATCCCTCCCGTTTCCCTATTTCCCATTCCCTTGAAGCCAGATATCCCCCTCGTCCCTTGGGATAACAAAGAAGTCTGCAGACATACTTAAGGGGGGACACTGGTCTTGAAAAGAAAATTTTATTAATTTAGTCATAGTTATGAAATTTTCAGGGCACATGTATTTTTGTGCGCTGATTCTAGATGTCATTTAATTTCATGTAAAACAATTCCTTGAGCACTTGTGCACTTTTTATGCAATTATTTTGCGGAGAGTTTAAGAAAATTTGCTGCAGGAAACTCGCGGAAATGCATGCCATTGGGTTCTCTTGACACAAAGGAATACAATAAGGGTAAAATTATCATCCTGGCTCTCGTAGAACTTGAGTAATAGGGTACTGAAGCTGCCACTTCAGAAACAGGAATACATACTTTCCTTCTCATTTCTGAAGCGACAACTTCAAAACTCTATAACTTAAGTTCTGTGATAGGCAGGAAGACAATTTCACCCTTATTGTATTCCTTGGTGTCAAGAGAACCCAATGGCCTACATTTCAGCGAGTTTCCCGCAGCAAATTTTCTTCAAAACTCTCCGCAAAATACTAGCATAAAAATTGCACAAGTGCTCAAGGAATTGTTTTACATGAAATTAAATGACATATCTAAAATCAGCACACACAAATACATACTCCCTGAAGATTTCGTAACTGTGACTTCATTAATAAAAATTTTTTTTCCAAGACCAGTGTCCCCCCTTAAGAATGTTCACATGCGAGAAGGTGCAAGCTCGCTCACTCGCGTAGTAATCGCAGTGCCGTGTGCTGTGGCATGATGTAAACCACACAACTGACAATTCTACCTCTCCACGGCTCAAGTAGCAACCACCACACCCCTTCTGATCTGCGCGCTAGCTTCATGAAGGCAGTCGCCGCCGTATCGCTGCCTGCGCTCCGTCTTAAGGGTATGACACGATATCTAGTGGGTTAATGCCCATATATGCAGTATTGATCCTTCTCTGCTTAACATTCATAGATCCCTGGCAGTCCTCATACCACTCCTGGTGCAGTGGTGCAGAGGTTGAACTATGTGCCACTGCCCTGGGATGGCAGGTGCTGCCACCGGTGGGACTTGTGCGATCCAGGTTCTACTCAGCAACCCCGCGTGACCAATCATTAATTTAACCACCACCTTCCAGGTTGCATGAGGACGCCATCTTTTATTGGTGCCATCATGTGTATCACGCAGGCACACACGCACAGAGGGAGAGACAGGTTTTCGATCAATGGGGGCAAGTAAGGCTTACTTACACCTTAAAATTCTCCGTGCACTGCCCTGCCTTTCATCAGGTAGAAATGGACACTTCTAATTATTGGACTTCTGCCACGTGACATCACCACTAAAACTTCTTATCCGGCCACCAAGAGTTACTCAAGGCATGAACAACGTGGGCCAACCCTTTCTGCCTCTCCTTGTGAGCCCAGTCTTGGCAACTTCTCACATGCTCCACTGCTGTGGCTCGTGTCCTTCAACACTGGGAAGGTTGGGGGTCACTGCCCTGACTGCTAGGCCTAGCTGAAGGCCTCACTAAGCAGGCAACTAGCACTGCTAGGCCATATTGCATTATGCACAAAAAACCACAACTCCTTAGGCTATTTGATAAGACCAGACCTACCAGACCTCCTTTCCTTAACAGCTCCTCATAAAGGTTTCAAATCTCATTCACCAGGAATGCGTGAATGAGCAACTTTGTCTCTGCTGTGGCATTAAACACACCTAAGATCTACGGCAGGTTTCAGCGTAGGTTCCACAATGCCCCCCCCAGAAGAGCAACCACAGATGAATATTTTATAATGAAACTGCTGCCAGTTTCACTGTACGGATCACATGGTACCACATCCATTGTTACGTGTGTACAATGGATCTGAGCAGCCTTGTTATAATACCGAGGATAACAATTTTAAAGCATCATCCACGAGAAACTAACAGTAAATATGGTGGATTTACATGATTGCAAAGGGATTCCTTGACTTACCTAGGGTACATATATGTTGCTGCATATACCGTATTTATTCGAATCTAGGCCGATAGTTTTTAAAAAAAAAAACGAGATGTAGAACTCTTATGTCGGCTTAGATTCGAGGATTTCGTTTCGAGGTTTCGTATTCGTAAAATACGAATAAATGTAGCACGCAGGTGGCACCCCCACAAAACGCCAACGAAAGACAGCACTGTAGCCGTTGCTATCCGTAGCCGGTACTGATCAAAGCACACATGAGCACTGGCTGCCATTTTGGCCTTGTTCTGTTCTCATGCGGTGGTGTGAGCACATTCGCAGCAGTGAAGTTTTCGTGCGTGGTTTTTATCACCAACACCATGGCATCAAACAGGCAGTGCCATTATAGTGCCGCCTTCAAGCGGAAAGTCAGACTCGCTGCAGAGCAGTCGTCAAATCTTCAAGCCGGGCGGGACTTCGGCGGCTGATCCCAGGCTGGCGTTGCATATGTCGCCTCGCCCAAACGCCAGCCCGGGATCAGCCTGAGCGGGTTCCTGGCAATAAATGTCGTTTGCGTGCTGTACCTCTTGTTCGCAGTTGTTTTTTCGGCCGGCCTACAATCGAGGTAAGTTTTTTTTTTTTCTGTGGCCTTCAACTTTCGGGTCTCTGCTTAGAATCGTGGCCGGCCTAGATTCGAGTAAATACGGTACCATAAATGCTATTCACGACGTCATATGGCCAGTTCACAAAAATATACTGGAAAACAAGGTAATACAATGGAATCTTGATGATACAAATGCCACGGCTTCACGAAAAATAGTTGTATCACCCGAAATGAACAAAATCTGCATCGCAAGTAGAAGCAAAGGAAATTTCTTCATACAGATCTGTTTACGGCTGACATGATTTATGTACGCCCACGCACCACTGCTTGTGGTGGGTACCATGCGACTGGCGACTGCACACCGGCGATGTGTGGACAAGACTTTGTGCTCAAGGGCGCAGTCGGAGTTTGTGCATTCATATCAGCCGGAGAGAGATGCAAGAGACTGTTCAGACGAAGGGAAGGTAAGTGCGCAAAAAAGACGATCACGAGAGAAGAGACAGGACGGGACAAGCGCTCGTCCCATCCAGTCTCTTCTCTCGTGACCGTCTTTTTTGGGCACTTACCTTCCCTTCGTTCATGAACCAACTCTCCCAACAACGTGCCCTGCAGACTGTTCAGAACACATGAAGTTCTGCATACTATACAGAATGCACTCCGGCCAGAGAAGTTCACGAATTTGTATCAATAGGGATCGTATCACTGAGACTCTACTAGTACATCGCAACTTTTTAAGCACAAATTTCGATATCCAGAAAAAGTATTTAACATCGAAATAAACCTAGAGGCCAGAATTCAGAGCAGTTTTAGAATGCAGCCATTTTCTGCCAAGTGCCGCACCAGGGTGAGGGAGTTTCTTGAAGATGCGATAGCCCCGTGACCGCGCCTGCTTGACAATGCAACTTACTGTGCTTTGGGTGCTAATAAACATTGCTGCGCATACTTCCACAGCACAGCTGTGCTGCAGCAAGTTTTTGCGTTATCAAAGCGGTAAAATCTGTGCGTTAATAAAGACATTTAGTTTGACATTCACATTAACTGTGCCAGCGCCAGACTATTTTGACTGCAGTGAAACATCAGCCCATAGACCTCAGCACATTTCACTCCCAACGAGATGCAGATGCTGCAAGAAACTCCATGTGGCACATAAATATCAGTGCAAATTAACAAGCCAGAAAACTGAAAACATGACAGCGCCATTCCACAGGCTTCAAATTTCACCTTATGCTTTAGCATGGAGCAGGTTACGCCATCAGTGTTTGACAGTATGGAGAAGCACCGAAGCAATGCTTACACACGTGTCATCATTCATGTGGATGTGATATGCCTCCTCACACAGTTCCCTCTCCATGTGCTTCTCCAGGTGCTACAACATTTTTGCCAGGCCTTTACACAGCTCAAGCCACTTTCCTTCTGGCCATTTCTTCACAAGTGACCTAATTGTTTGGTGTCGAAACCCCATTTCGGCCCCGGTTTCCTTCTTCATCATAATCTTTTTAAATATTTCTACTTGGTTATTTTCAGAAACTTATTTGTACCGGAGAGAGGGGATTTTGAGGAATGTGGCAAGATTATCAAAACTAACTTTTAATTCATATGCAGGGCTTTGTAGCTCTTGCGATCATTCGCATGCACTGGATGGCCCAAGCACCCTGTGACGGCTCAGTTGGCCCGAGGGGCTGTAGGCGGAGAGGAGGCAGAAGCGAAGGGCGAGGGTGCATGGAGTCTGACGAAGCCTAGGCCCATGTGCACGCTTCCACGCTATTTTCACGGTGGCCACTTTAATCCTGCACAATCCTTGTCTACTGAAACCCAGGAACTGCACTTTTTTAAGGTCCAGGCAACAGGGAAAACACGGATGACAAAAACACCTCAGGGGCCAGCCTGCGCAACTGCACCCCGCACAGCGCCGCCAACGCGGTGTTTGCCGCAGCATAGTTTCATTTTTGTGCCTTCCGTCATTTGAGCTCACACATCCGCGGTGATTCAACTGTACGAACGGCCGCAACCAGATCCACACTACCCACAAATGTGCTCGGCTTTAGCGTAGGTGCAACATGCCTCAAGCTGCCGAAAGCGGTGGCTGCCAAGCGCTGATGGAGTTCGCTTTGGCTCCGTCGCTATTCCGCACACACCAAATGTTGATTGTCAGAATGCCGGCACGGAGTGAATCCCCATCGTGAATGGCATTCGCCACATAGCATGAAGGAAAGGCAACACAGTTGCAATGTACAGGGGTGGAAGCAGGCTCCAGCTTTTTGGAGCAGGCATGGGAGCAGCAAAACTCTTATTTTGGCGCAGCTTTGGAGCAACAAAAACCTTATTTTGGCGCAGCTTTGGAGCAGCAAAAGCCCAATTTTGGAGCAAGTTTGGAGCAATTTTTAAACGATTTCGGAGCACTTTTGGCGCAGACTGGCAACATTTAAATGTGACTGAGAGCAATTTTCTTTGCAACTTGTCCAAAAACTTCATAAATATCGATTATGGATCCCACAGGCCAGAATTAATTAAAAGGACAGCAATTGCTCAGAAGATATTTGCTAGGGTTCATGAAAAAAAAAAGACAAGTGCAGCTACTACAAACAGTAGTTGCAGTACATTAGCTGTTATTAATTTCAGTCCAGAAAAACAAGGAAACAACATAATGCGGACAGTTTTATTTTTATTAAACAAACCCAGAGCACCTCACTGCAAAAACACCACATATATGACTATGACACTAGTGGTAAAACATTAGCTGAGACAATTAAGGTAAACTGTTTTAGACTGGTTTACTACGCGACGTATAAGAGAAAACAAGTTAAAAATGGATCACAGGTGGTAATTGGCTTGCAGTAAATATAATGAGTAGAAGAAAAGTGGACTAGAACTAGCTACTGCCATATTAAAAACATTAAAAACAAAACCAGCAATAAGTGTCAGTTCGCTCACCACAGAAACAAGTATACAAAAAGGTTTGATACAAAAATTTGTCCCACTCAGTCCACTTAATTGCATCATTCCAGTGAGAACTATAAAGAAAAAGAAACTGCACTGTTCGCCCGATTCTGTAACAACACTGCGCCGAGGATTCGAGCGACAGGACTTGCTTGGTAAACTTTAAAACCTTTCAGTTCTGCATAACTTCTTGATAGCCACAACCAAACCGTCAAAAGAGTGCAGCAGAATCTCGAATATATTATGTCAGGACCGAAAAAAAAAGAATCAATACCCGCCACCTGGTGGATTTTAAAATTCGTAAAATTGCCGCAGCCAAACGAACAAGGAGGGGGCCAACTTGCCCTATTTTCTTGCATAACTTGCGCCATCGCGTAAATGCACACCAAGAATTTATTACCCAAACATATATGAAAAAAAAATGCACCAGCGTGCACGCGGGTGCACGCAAGGCAGGCTGTAGAAGATCGGCGCGAACGCGTTGCCGTGTATGGCTGTGGAAGCTAGTGCGAGCAGCGTGGGAACGCCGGCCGCGCCGCTATGGAGATGAAACCACGTACCGTATTTACTCGCATAATAGGCGCACTTTTTTTCCAGAAAATCGGGCTCAAAGTTCGGGGTGCGCCTATTACGCGGGGTAAAATTTCCGGAAATTTTTCGACTCGCAGAATTGAACACACCGCGTCAACGCACTCGTGTACGGGCCGCACCCCGTTTTCGCGAAGAAAATGTTAAAAAAGAAAAGTTCGTGTAAGGGCCGCACCGAAACTTTCGGAATGCACGCGCCGAGGCCTCCGCAATCGGCTCCAGCTGCGCGCAACGGGCGCTTGATCGCGGAGGCCACACACGCGCACAGGAGCTTCCAGACGCCGCCCACGGAGGGTGCCCAAGGCCAAGCTCATCATCATCATCATTTTCCTCCGCCGCGAGCTTTCGCTATCTATATCGCCATCAGCATCTCCAGCTCGTTTTTTTTTTTTGTTGTTGTTGTTGCTGTCAAGTGCCGGGATTTGCGGTAGCGCGATAGTTATCGTGGTTTATGGCTTTGCCGCGGGAGCGTTGATGTTTTAGCTCCACGGGCAAGTACCTTAACAGCTACACGGCTGGGAGTTTGCTCTCGAACGCGGCAAGCGTGCGGCAGGTCGGAAAATACGACGTGGCCGAGAAGTGCGGCAGTTACGACTGCGGCGTCCCTAAATTTTCGTACGCGACTCCAAGCGCCGAGGTTTTCGCGGGCCTAAGTCGGGAACGTTTCCGGCTGGAAATGAAGCTTTCCAAACAGACGTTTAAAGTGAGCATCCCTGAAAACTGTGTGCGGCTGTTCTACGCGATGTCGTTGTATGTGCTGTGGGTCCGCAGCAGCTGCGACGGCAGCAGCACTAGTAGGGACTAGTAGTCAGTTCAGCAAGAACTTTGTTAAAATAAAGATTGGGAAGCGGGGGGTGGCGAGGCGTCGGCTTGCAATCGTGTAAATACAGTATTGATCACAGTGCCAAGTTCGGGGTGCGCCTATTATGCGCGGAAATAAAAAAATCTGATTTTTCGCGCCCTAACTAGGGGTGCGCCTATTATGCGAGTGCGCCTATTACGCGAGTAAATTAATTGGCCAAGCCAAGCCAAAGTATTGTCATAACTGCTGCGTGTGAGGTGCAAGCACGACGGGTAGTGCCCATTCCCTGGCAGCTCCACGTGTAAGAAGTTCGTAATTCGTTTGTTAAATTCTCCGGTAAAGAAAATTATATTCGCGCGCCGTTTACCCGGCCCACTCACGCTGGCGGTTGCTTTCCAGGACAAGGTGTCCGGAATCCTATAAACCGAACCGCTGGCAGTTCAGTTTGCCGCTAGTCAGCCAGGCCCATCGTGAGGACGCCGTTTTAGCGCCATTTATCTCCACTGGCTCCCGACTGCTGGCACTGCGATTGTATCGTTGCGCACTTATTGCTTAGAGCTGCGCATGTGGCGTCATACCATCCCAAGAGGACGGGGGTTGCGTCAACTTTTTTTTTTTTTACCAGCGAGGGGTGCGAGTGGGCGGTCGACGTATGCGCGACAATGTAAGTCATATATGCGCATTATGACCTTCATGAGGTTTTTTTAGTACGTGTTCGCGAAATCATCTCTCTTTTTGGAGCCCCAAATTACAGAAGAAAGTGCACAAATTATGCGAGTGAACCTGGTCTCTCGTTGTCCGCACAATGAATACAGCTTGCTATGTCAGGTAAGTTCACAATACCGGCCGCGCTCAAGTTATATTACCAGATAATAGTTAAAAGTACTTATTTTTGCTCATGCGTGTTCAAGACTTTCGCGACAGCCGCAACAACCAACATGAGCGAATCCAACGTCGATGCAAATGCGGTTGCGTCCGTTTCATAGCGAGCTCCATTGTTGCCCAGCCGAATATAACACTCGGCTAAATTTGGCTCTGTCTACTTGCAATGGGCGTAAATTGCCGTTTGGGCGCAGCTTGGCGCAGGAGATCAAATTGGCACCGTATGGCGCAATTGGCGCAGCACTTCCACCCCTGAATGTAACAGCATGGGTCTGTATGGGAGCTCGGACAGGACTGGCTTACAAAAACATAGCAGCCAGGAAAACACAGCCCCCGGGAACATAGCAGAAAGCTATACTGCACTAAATAGCATTCTAAGGCAGTGCCAACAGTGCCAACACAGTGCTAACACAGTGCTAACACAGTGCTAACACAGAGCCAACCTCACTTCACTTACTACTGTCATCCACTACATTCCTTTTCATCCTTTTCTTCGAACAACGGTGAAAAACAGAATCAGCCGGTAATCCTTTCAACAGCAGTCTCGGAATATTCTGCCATAACAAGAGGTACTACCAAACTCAAATATGCCAGGTGCTAGAATTTGGGCAATGCGCCATTCTCATATCTCACTCCAAACATCATGCGAGTTCAATCATGCGAGTTGAAACTCACAGCTTCAGCCTTGCCAACACCAACTCACCTGAACTGTTCCACCTCCGCTCGAGACATAGAAGCAACGCGTGGGTCTTCAGTGTAGAAGTCCTTGATGATGGGTGCGAGGGCTGCAAGGAGGTAAAAACAGAATGTTCAACTTAAATCAACAAAGGTTTCCTTCTCTCCACTAAAATGCAAACGCACTCAACAGTTAGAAAAAGTTTTGAACATCTTGCAGCCCTTAAACTGTACGCCCCCAACCAGAAAAGCCGAGCAAGACCCTCGTGCATGGCGTATTCCTGACGAGCCTGAAACACTGCCACATCCCTCGAGATGTACCTTAAAGGTGCACTGAAGAGGAATCTGAACTTGTCTTTTTTTGCCGCGGGAACTCAATCTACACGTTCCGAGCATTCTTAGAAACTGCGACTTATTGCCCTCTGTGGCCCCTAATTAAATCAAATTAACGTCCGGCTCTCGCCATTTTTTATTTAATTCTCCCCGTACGGTGCGCGGAGTCGACCAATGCGTGGAGTGCCTTCCACCCAGTCCCGTGGCAGCTTGCTGCTCTGCCATCGGCAGAGTAATACGTAGTAATCCGTAGAAGCAAATAGTCCGTGCGTATTTTTATTTCTGCGGGCTTATTTTGCGGGAATATTATCTGCGAATTAAACTATTTATTCACGGAAACCTACAAAATTAAATAAAGCGAAAGCAAAGAATCCACGGAGCTGGCTGAAAGGCACTCCACGCGTTGGTCGACTCCGCCCACCGTACGGGGAGAATTCAAAAAATAAAGACGGGAGCCGGACATTTAATTCAATTTAATTAGGGAAATCGGCCACACAGGGCAATAAGTGGAAGTTTCTAAGAATGCTGGGAACGTGTAGATCGAGTTCCCGCGGCAAAAGGACTAGTTCAGATTTCTCTTCAGTGCACCTTTAAGAAAAATCCCCATCGAATAAATCAATTCTAAATTTCAAAAGCAGCTATTCAAAGATGACAGCCCAAAGTACTTTTTATTCTCAAGGTGAAAAGGAAAAGAGCCGCAAACCTGCAAACAAGAAGCCCCCCCCCCCCCCCCCCCCCCCCCCCCCTCGCCACTTTTTCCGAAAGAGAGGAAAACAGCTGCTCCACAAAAGCTGCACTCACATGACCAGCGCTTTTCCCGTTGTTCGTCGCTCTCGGCTATCAGCCTGGCCCAGTCAATGAAAGGCACCGGCTGGTCCTCGCTCGAGCTCGCCTCCCTCTTGCTGAAGCGAGCTGCAGTGGAGGAGTGGATACGCGCCACAGTGAACAAAAGAAAGCTCACATAAGAATAACATTCAGTCGTGCCGTTTACCAGCTTTGTCCAGAAGCAACTTTATGGTTATGGTTTATGGGGTTTAACGTCCCAAAGCAACTCAGGCTATGAGAGACGCCGTAGTGGAGGGCTCCGGAAATTTCGACCACCTGGGGTTCTTTAACGGGCACTGAGATCGCACATTACACGGGCCTCTAGAATTTCGCCTCCAAAGAAATTCAACCGCCACGGCCGGGATCGAACCCGCGTCTTTCGAGTCAGCAGCCGAGCACCATAACCACTGAGCCACCGCGGCGGCCAAAGAAGCAACTTTAGAACACAGAAGGGATGCCTCACCAGCAGAAGCTACAAACTGGTGTAAAGAGTCAATCAAAAACCTGAATGACCCTAGCATATTAAAACAATCATTTCTTTCTGATGTGTTTGTCTGTAATATCTAAAATTAAGGCACACTTATAGATACAGCCCCGCCAAAAGTATACAGCCCAAGGGGTTTGCTTCTAAGCTGTTTAGCACGGCCTCCTAGCAGTCCAAAGCTTGGGAGGATTGTGCACGTGAAGCCATTCCTCTTAAGAGAGATTACGGCTGCTGACAACACATTAAGAGGCATGCTACAGGCCTCACCAGCAAACCATGTATGATGTGTCACATGCAAACCTTTTGCCATGAAAACTGCCTTTCCTTGAGGCAAAAAAACAAATAAATACTACATACTTCAGCTGCAGAGGAGAGCACAGAAAAGGCAAAGCGGTATGTACAGTGTGCTCCAAGAGTTCTGTCCACTACACACGCTAGCAATAAAAAATGGACCAAAAAGTAAGGAGTCAAACCTTGTGGTGTTCCTGAAACATTTGGACACCCTAAAACAAGCACAGAACAGTGTACATCATACAAATGAAGGGTTTAAAATTGAAATCTAATACTACATAAGTACACACCACAACACTCTTTAGTCTCATCTTGATAATTTGAAAGGCAGATCCCGCCACGATTACTTAGTTTCTATGGCTTTGTGACTGAAAACAAACATGGCAAGAAATTGAAACAAAACTAACAGCTGCAATAACTTATATTTTCCTGATTTCCCGTTGGATGCATCAAGCATGTTAGTTAGTTATATGGGGTTTTATGGCGCATAACCAACTATGGCTATCATGCGCCAAACACAAGGTTAGATGATGTTATGTCAAGTGTACAGAGGTTACATTATAATAGATTTAAAACACTGGCTTTCTTTAGAAACTTACAAACAAGTGAAAACTCGACAAGTGTTTGCTCGCCTAAAAGCAATGCGGGATGAAATGGAATGTGTTCTAAGCGGGGGGGCATACATGCCCCCCGCTTAGGAACACACTCTTCTAATAAACCCCGCCCAATATAGCTAGGCTTGCTGACTTAAAATTAAAGAAACAGTGTTATCTCTGCACTAGCAGTTCAAATCCAATAACAAACACCACCATTTGTGAAGACTAACAAGCAATCATTCTTTTTTACCACAAATACCACAGGATTGGAATCTCCTTCCCTCTAGCAATGTTTCCACCTATGGCAATGCGCGGTTAAAAAATGCCTTAGCTAAAGCTGCATGATCAGAAGTTGCCATCCTTTGCCTTCTTATTTTGCATATGCCCTAATGCTTGCTCACCCAAACCCTTCGCTGTTGCTTACCCAAACCAATAATGCTTCGTTCCCGAGGGTAAAAAACCTTAGAGATCACTGCACCGACTTGATGGAATGCGAAAGCAATGACACCTGTTACACATTCTCGCCTCTCTTTGGTTCATTTGGTACTATCATTTTCTTTTTTTACTTTTACATCAATTGGCACCTTTTTTTACCGTGGTTTATGCTTTTTTAATTTTTTTTTTTTTTCGTTTTATACTATTTTGACGTCCAAGGCTGTTTTGACGTCCACACTGACGTCCATGGTTTTTTCAACGGCTAATTGACTTTTTTGCCTCTAATTAACCGATTCCACACCAACCAAATTCGGCACGCAGCAACATTTTGTCATCCTCTACCTCGTACAATCATTCTTTTACACCTAAATCTTTTCTGAATGACGCAAGGCCTGCGGATATATTTTGCCAATTTCATTTGACACGAAACTGCGAACATAACCAAGTAATGTTTTCGCATTAATACATACATTAATGAATAAATACTGCATGGAAGCATAGAGTAGCACAATATGAGCAACCAGCTCATTAAGATGACACAAGGCTTGATCTCCAGGCAGCACTATGAAACAAAAGATACAGCATGGGGTTCATCACCTGAGCAAGGTGCATGCAGACAAGCCCCGATAAATTTCTGGCAGTGATAAAGTTTAGTAGTGACAAAGATATCATTCTCAATGGTGCAGGAGCTATAGCCCGAAGATATAATTCTTACTGGCGCTGGAGCTATAGCCCGAAGGGGAATGAGCCCCTGAAGACTGCCAAGCAGCACAAAACCAGCAGACTGGATTAAATGACTAGCAGCACACTTCGCCACTAAGATACAGACCCAGCACGAAGTTTTCACATCACCCAGAAGCCACAAAACGTTGCCAAAAATGGTGAGCTACATGCGTCCAGTAGAAAATCGATGCATGGCACAAGTCAACAGAAAAGAGTGTCACACATGCATACATAAACGTGTCAAATTTTAAAGGCACTGCTTCTCCGAGCCATAAAGCAAGGGTGAGATTGGGTGAAAGGTCTTTCGTGAAAGCAAGGGTGAAAGGTCATGAAGTAAACATACGTTGTGCTCCTAATGTTCTGGATGGTTTATAAGATGAACCATTCACATGCAGTCACCTCGGATGGTTTAGGAAGTAGCATGTGTTTTAAAAAAATTAAATGCAAGAAGGCACACGCAAACAAGAAGAATCACACAGCCACAGCACACAGCTTTGTTTGCTTGCTAGCCATGCGGCCTCTCTGAGCAAGGTGTCGACGGCCCACCTATTACATCATAACTCCAGCCCAGAATTTCCCCAGCCCATCTTTCCCACATCCTGTCACCAGTAGTCTTCCTACCACAGCCGCAAATTTATGGGCAACTCTCGGAGGGTACCAGTCCTATTTGCAGAATGCATGCCAGAAATTTTCTGCCTCAAAAATTGGGGCTTCACACAGTATTGCCCATAAAAAAAAATTTCTTGCTTCAGGGTGGAGGCAATCACTCCTCAAATCCACCACCGGTGCTACGTACTGATCTTGCTGTCACTGAAACTCACTTATAAACTTCGTAAAGCGAGAAAGGGCGCTGCTACGTACTTCCCGTTCCAGGTGGATAGATGAGCTCCTCGATGAGCTGCTGTGCCTTATGACGGGCTTCGTCGGGGCCCGAAAGCTCAACTCTGGCTTCGTGGGAGCTGTTGTAGCCGCCATCATCCTCATCCCTCAAGACCTTGATGCGCGCGCCACTGGAATCCTGAAGCTCCCGTATCTTGGAGCCACCCTTGCCTGTAACCAGATGCAACAGAGTGCTTACCTTGGGCACATGCCACACACAAACAGGTTTGTCAACACATGACCCTCTCTGCTAGGCATTCGGCCAGTGTGATGGAACTCTCGTCATAACAATTTGCAGCCAATGTTTACATTGCTAGATGACTTGGTTCAGAACATATTTGAAAGAGACCAATAGCCTTTTGATGCAAAAAAAAAAAAAAAACAGGACGAAAAATTTGTTACTCTTTTAATCTTTTTACTAGCGATGAAACAAACTGGAGTGCTCATTGTAGACGGGAAATAATTTGAAAAACTAGAAGAAAGAACGCGCCACTGGCAGAACCAGCACACTTGCTTGCTTCTTACATAGATATCCTAACAAGCCATCCATTTCCCCATTACTCTATTCTCTATTCCCCATTCCGCATTCCTCGACAGGTTGACATGACGCCACAGTTAATCCCACTTCACAAAGGCACTAGCCAGTCGCCTGTGATTTCACGCTATACTCATGGACAACTTTTTATGGCAATGCAGCAGATTCTAGGCAGAAAAGTGAAGGGGACAGTCCTCTGTCCCCGTTCCATGGAGAGAGGGCTTCTAAAAACTAGCGAGCCTGCACCCTTTCCAACCTCTCTCCTTCATGCCTCCGCATCCCTAGCCCAAACAACGAACTACCCACTCAGATCAGCTTTCGCTGCCCACTGCATTAGACCACTAAGTCATTGCCACAGCCTAACATCTCACTTGTTTAACAGCCAGTCTCTCGTGTTGTGCTTTAGATGCTGCCTTCAACCAACTTCCATCCTAAACAATGGATCCAGAACACACCACTATCTCACTGTCCTCTTAAACCAAGCCTTCGGCCGAAACCAAAGTGAAAAACGAACTGAGAGTGCACCTAATTCGTGTTTGGCCTAACCACACTAAATTGCCCTTCACTTTTTTTTTTTAATGTCTTCGCATGTTCTCTGGCTTCCGGTTTCGTAGTTTTGAAGCATTATGTTTAGTTGTAACGCATAGGTGGCAAGATTTAAGAGGATGTTTTTGACGACGACAATGAATTTTTATGCCCCAAGGGCATCTGTAGTCAAACAGCGCCATGGCATAAGGCGTTTTTCATTTACTCAAGGAGGGGTCAAAGACCCATTTTCCAAGTATTTCACCCCAATGAAGCCAAGCACCAGGCCAGGGGAAAAATTGTACTGTATCCCCGTTGCGTACCTGGCAGCACTGGGGATTGAACGCCATGCCTCCCAAATGCAACGCGGATGCTCAAACCACTAGGACACCGCTGCAGTGAGACGACGGTTGTCAGTTGAAAAAAAATGAAATAAGTTGAAAGTGAGTGCCTGAGCCTGTTCTCTTACCCCTCTGTCTTTCTATGGTGAAAACAGTACATATCAAACCAAGTCATAGAAAAGCCCTTCATTAGTGCTAGTGCTACTTTTTGCTGAATTCTACAATGTGACTCCTAACTGGTGACAGCAAGACCAAAACTGAACAAAAAGAAAAAAAAACCTTAGCAAATCTTCATCTCTTTGTTAGCATGCATTTGGCCAAAAGAAACAAGGACAATTATGCTCGACAACCGCACCAAAGTGTCATGATGAAAATCTGCTCAGTCTTCACGTTAGCAGCGCAGACTCACCAATGATCTTGCCAATATCTTTTGGCGGCACGACCATCACCTCGGTATTTGCATTTGCGTCGGCTCCATTCCTCCAGTTCCCTATACCGTCGGATCGCTGGCCACGGCCTTCCGTGCCAAATCGGCCACGGCCCCTGCCAGGTCCTCTAAATATGGGACAGGAAGAAAATTGAAAAGAATACAAGCGGTTATCCATTCCTCCCCTGTCCCTTACCAACAGGGGTGCACATTCATTACAAAACTATGCAAAAGCACCTAAGTTTGGGCCAGTTGGTATTGATCCATCTTGAAAATGTAGCAGCACGAAAAAACGAGGACAAAAAAGACAGGTACGACAGGACATATGCTGCACTTCCAAATGAATTTTATTGCGGAAACCAAAGCTGAAGTACAGCGCTACTATCATCCCCGTGGAAATCAATCAGGTAGTGTACAGCATTCCGCTCACTTGCAACAGAGTATACATAGGTCAGACTGGACGTTGTTTTAATGAGAGAGCTAGGGAGCATCACAATCTGGTAAAAGAAGGGAAGAGCGGCCATCTTGCTATCCACTGCCAGGACTGTAAGTGTAAACCCATTTTCCGGAAAACTAAGTTTCTTGGGCATGGAAAGGATCGGGTGGAAAGAGATTATTGAGGCATATCACATTAGAAAAGCAGGTGGTCAGTGTGTAAGCACCGCTTTTCCTTGTCTCTTCTTGATAATGAACTGGCGTTTTTGGATCATTGCGATTGATTTCCACGGGGATGATAGTAGCGCTGTACTTAAGCTTTGGTTTCCGCAATAAAATTCAGTTGGAAGTGCAGCATATGTCCTGTCGTACCTGTGTCTTTTTTGTCCTCGTTTTTTCGTGCTGCTACATTTTCAAGATAGATTACAAAACCCCTGCCAATGAATTGTCCGAGCCGATATGCTGTGCAAAGAACTCAAATGACAGTGTTGTTAACATATACTCTCTTCACTCAATGAGCAGCTAATACTGTGTAATATTACAGCGCAAGAGACCTAGCCACACACAAGAAACACAAACCAGGTGGCCACAGCACCTGGTTAGTGTTCCATGTGTGTAGCTAGGTCTCTTAGGCCGTTGAATTGCGTAGCCCTACCAGCTTGCCCAACTTACTACACTAATTCAACTAATATTGGCCAGTGATTACATGAGTGCCCTACAGTTCATGAATGTTAAAGTTTGGGCACAGTGATAATTTACCACAATTATTGGTTATAACATGAATAAGATAAATAGAAAATCACAAAAACTCTGCACATGTCTGTCCCATTTTTCTCTTTCATAGTTATTTTACAATCACATCACACCTCAGCACAAGCAACATCAAACTGCTATTTTATAGCATGGAAATCTGACACAAGTTGGTCAACTGTTTCACGAAAACAATCATAAGAGCCAAATCGCTCGACAAGATTTTAGCATAGATGAGCGAGCGTCTTACACTGATCATTTCCATTCTGGCATGAGCAAATTATGGTCGCGTTCACAATGACAAAGGAACTGCGGACCAGTTGTCCAGGTGCTTGAGCCATGTGGCAACGCATTAGGAAGAAATAAAAGGCAACCATACAGGGTTGGAAATCTGCGCTGTGTTGTAGTAAACTAATTTCAGTGAATTATCACAGCCTGGTTTGCAACAAGTAAAAAGAAGTAACCCGGCAAATTTGGTACTCGACGAAATAGAGACGCTACATGTGCGCAAAGCATAACACCGAATGAGTAGCACACTCGAGCTTCGAACGTTTGTGGCAAGCATGGCGTGTTTAAGCCTGCACGAGGTACCAAAATCGCCACAAAGAAACTACCTGTCTCGGCTGTCGGCACCTCCAGCGCGATTGTTCCGGCCACCAAAACGCGGAGCTTCATAGGTCTGTTGTGGCGGAGGCGGAACGTATTCTTCTTCAATCCAGATTTCGTCTTCTTCGAATTGCGCTGGAGCTGGGTCGACAGTCCGAGACATGCCAAGTGGCTGTGGTTTGATATCACCTGAAGCAAATCAAAGGCACGATGAGAACACACAACGCAACGCCAAGTTTTCATTTGGTGAATACTAACCAAAAAGAATCTTAAGTAAAACGTACTCTCAGCCTTGCACAAGAAAACAAAGCCGTGCCTCTGTGCACACTGCAATTTCACGCAGGGAAACGCCACGCGTTCACGCAAATCGAACATGCAAAGCTCGTGCGGCGAACTGTCACATGGCACGAAGCACGACAACGCATACCGCAGACGCACGCCATTCAAATGACACTCAAAGAGAGATGTTCAACTCACAACTTGCTTTACCGTTGGTGATGAGACAAGTCGGACACTTCTCGCTATCCTTTCGAACTGGACGAGTTGAACCTCATTAGAACGCGCACCCCTTCTACCACGCTACCGCACAACATCCGAGAGGTTCTCGAAGTGCGGCCAATGCGGCGGTGCGGCGTTTAGGGGTAGCGGGGTGGCTACACAGAGCACGCTGATTGGGCGACAAAGCCTCTAGAACGTGCGCTTACGGCAACGTCACGTTGACGTCATAACATTAGCATTGAATTTTGTTGAGGCTCGATTGCAGAGAGCTATAATATTTTTAATTTTAGTCCACAGCAGTTATAAAAGTAGTTGTCTTTATTTGCACTTGTAACGAACCTCTGCCATTCCCGCTTAAAACACAGTCAATTTTCAGTGACTGATGAAAGCGCCACCTGGGAACCGCAAATAAAAACTACAGCAGTTCGTAACCATTCGTAACCGTGCACTTCTGAAGGGCTAAATTTTTCTTTATTTTTCAGACTGATACACATTTATTTGTTCCTGCTTCTGTTTCAGGGATTTTAATGCTAGGTCCTTCAGCATCATTGCCCCTAAGGACGTTACCCGCGCTTCATCAAGCATTACAAAAGCTCATAACTAGAGTACAGTTTGTTTTATTTCCCACAGATGACGCGACGATCAGCAAACTTTGATCCTTCAAGGCAGCGACACACTACTCCTGCAGCTTCCTCCTCGATCTACCTCCCGCCTTGTGCGCACCCGCTGTGCACGGCAACCTCCTCTCCACTACCCTCCTCAATTTATAGTAGTAGTTTGATTTTGATTTTTTGGGGGGGCTTAGCGTCCCAAAGCGACTCAGGCTATGAGAAACGCCGTCCTGTAGAGCTCCGGAAATTTCGACCACCTGGGGTTCTTTAACACGCACTGACATCGCAACACGGGCCTCTAGAATTTCGCCTCCATCGAAATTCAGCCGCCGCGGCCGGGATCGAACCCGCGTCTTTCGGGCCAGCAGCCGAGCGCCGTAACCACTGAGCCACCGCGGCGGGTAAGTAGTAATAGTGGTCTTAATAAACATAAAACAAAAGGAAGTAAAACGATTTTCGCTAGCCCCGGCATCTGTCATCGCTACGGGAAGCACGTGAGCTGGGGCAGCGGGAAGTAGCAGGCAGGATGTAGAAATGAAATGAAGGAGGTGAGGGCAACAGCATATTGACATATATATGTACAGGTCGTGCGCGCGTGGTGATTTAGTTAAAGTTGAATACACGCACAATGCACAGTACAGCTGGAGAGGGGCGTCCAGCTGATCATCGGTAACACACGCGTGGACCTAAAGTGCGGTGAGGCGAAAGCCTTAACCGCGGTGCTGCTACTGATGTGTGGGCAAGATGTTAAGCTACGCGACAGCGTTTCGCAACGCTGCCAGGGAGTCCAAAGAACGCCGTCGCCCGTTCGGCTCTGCGCCTTGCTCGTCGGTAAACTGGTTTTTGAGGGAAGGAAATGTATCTGTCTCGCATATCTCGGTGGACAACTGAACCTCGCCGTAACGGGAAGGGAGGAAGACGGGAGGGAACGAAAAGACCGTATTCACTAGACACGCCTTTGTTCATTCCAAGCCATCGAGCTGGCATGGTGGAGTGGTTAGCGTGCTGGACTCGCACTCCGGAGACCCTGGTTCGATTAACTCGACCAATTTCATACTCGGTTTTATTTATTTATCTGGTATGACTAGAAAGGTTAATTAGGCTAATTGGTTAATTAAGCAATTAATGAAACTCAGACGCATTTACTTGGAGCATCACTATACGATCCATTTAATTGGTTGCATAGTTACTATAGCCAAAGTACAATTGGCCTATTCGCGCAATGTGACGTCACGACCAATTGAAATTACACCATCTGTTGAGAGAAAGAACTGACGCCAACCAATATTTTAATTTTGCCCAATGCCGCCGCGGTGGCTCAGCGGTTATGGTGCTCGGCTGCTGACCCAAAAGACGCGGGTTCGATCCCGGCGGCGGCGGCTAGAATTTCTTTGGAGGAGAAATTCTAGAGGCCCGTGTACTGTGCGATGTCAGTGCACGTTAAAGAACCCCAGGTGGTCGAAATTTCCGGAGCCCTCCACTACGGCGTCTCTCATAGCCTTAGTCGCTTTGGGACGTTAAACTCCATAAACCAAACCATAAACCAACCTAATTTTGCCCAACGTTTCGGGACCAATTCGGTCCCTTCTGCAGGGGTGACTAAAGTGTGCCAGCTGCAGCGCTCTCCCTTTGTTAGCACGTGGCGCAGTCCACTAACGTACGCAGACGGGAGCGTTCCTGGAGTTCTATTCATCGCCGCCTTTGTGAGCCGGATGTGCCATGACTCCACGTCGCCTCTTGAACAGGTTTGGCTCCACGGCCAAGACGCTCACCTCCTCGAAGGCTATTCGGTGGTCGGCGCGCTCGCAGTGCTCGGTGAGGGGGAATTTGCGTCCGAATTCATTAGCCGGACGTCATTCAATGAAGGTTTTTTGTTTCGCCGACATATGAAGCCGGGAACTTGGAGCACGGGATTTTGTAAATGACACCCGGTTGTTTTTCTCTGGGAACGCGGTCTTTCGGTCGTGGTAAGAAGCGGCTTTGTCAGGTTCGTGAGCAACGTAGATTCCATATTTTCCCAGAATTCGTGCAAGTGCCTCGCTGGTTCCCCTCACGTATACGGGCGCGCGTTTCGTTGCTTCATTGTTGGCTGTTCCCCCTGTCCTCTGAGCCTGACGGCGACGCGTTGGCCTCTTCGGTGGCCTCTTCTGCTCTTTTCTCTGCTGTGGTGGAGCAGATTGCTTTTGGCCTTCTCGGAAGAGAGGAGACGACGGATTCCTTGTGGCTAGTAGGGTGGTTGGAATAGACAACTTGCAAAATTGCGGGAAACTGATCTTACAGGAAGATGTTTTCCAACCAAAAACCCCCGTTCGCAGACACGTTTTCGCTTCCTGCAATGCTGCACGAAGGGTTTATCGCGAGGGGAGACGAGTCAACAGCCCTGCACTGTGTCCTTCTTCGAAAAGGTGTGCGGGGCTGCCCCCAAATCTGCGTGAACCTGAAGCCCCGCCGGACATTGCCAGCTTTCGAGGTATAGTGTAAAGGAATTTAAGTTGTGCAAAGGTTACAATGATGGATTCCCTTGACGAGTACCTGTCTCGACTCCTGTCGTTCTCGTTCCACTGTTTGTAAACTGAATTGAAGGTTCGACTGGGTTGAGGTGTGCCAGGAAATTTTCGACCTGCGATGTCTTCAGAATGCAGAAGCAGTCGTCAATGTAACAAATGAAAACTTTGCTTGAGTGCCTCCTCTTCGATGGCCTCCATCGTCAGGTTGGCAGCAGTCACCGAGATCGCGGCGCCCGCATCGCAGGCCGAAAATCTCCTTGCACACCTCCACTCAGTCGAACCTTCAATTCAGTTTTCAATGGAACGAGAAGTGAACAACGCATTGCCATTCCTTCATAAGAAGAGACGAGGTAGATCTAAGGTTCGGTGTCTATAGGAAGCCAACCCACACCGGCCGCTACCTAAATTTTAATTCCAACCACCCCACTAGCCAAAGGAATCCGTCGTCTCCTCTCTTCTGAGAAGATCAAAGGCAATCTGCTCCTCAGAAGCAGAGAAAAGAGCAGAAGAGGCCACCGTTCTCGCCGATCGACCTGCAGAAGAATGGCTACACACGTGGATTCAACGCGTTGGTCGCCGTCAGGCTCAGAGGACAGGGGGAACAGCCAACAAAGAAGACACGAAACGCACTTGCACGCATTCTGGGAAAATATGGAATCTACGTTGCTCACAAACCTGTTCCGACAATAAGCCGCTTCTTACCACGACCGAAAGACCGCGTCCCCGGAGAAAAAAAAAATCAGGGGGCACTTAATTGCTCTCTAAAGTGCTGCAAGGCGAAAGCGTTTCCTGGCCACTGTTTTTTATTTACTTTTTTATTTTTCATATTTTGTTTTTTGTTTATTTTTGCTCCTTTTCTAAATTTTATTGATTTTATTTTTATTCCCGCATCTTATTTTTATTTTCTTATTTTTATTTTTTACTTTACTTTTCTTGGCTTTCCTCAATTTATTTTATTTATGAAGCCCATGCATTCACTAGATGCGCCTTTATTCATGATGGAACCTTGAGCCTCTTGTGACGCCGAAAGGCGGACGAATCTGCCGACGCGTCTGTCGACACTCCTGCCGACGCGTCTGTCGACACGGCTGCCGACGTGTCAGCTGACGACAGTATGAGGCTTTAAAGGCTTTCGCCTTAACAACCGGGTGTCATTTACAAAATCCCGTGCTCCAAGTTCCCGGCTTCATACGTCGGCGAAACAAAAAACCTCCACCAAAGAATAACGCAACACAAGAATGACGTCCGGCTAATGAATTCGGAAGCCAACCCCCTCGCCGAGCACTGCAAGCCGTGGCGCCAAACCTGTTCAAGAGGTTTGACGCCTCTGAATATCCTAACAGACTCACAAGAAGCGTGTCGAAACTACACAAAAGGAAGGGTAGGCAAAACGACACTCAGGATCCTCAGCGAGGGGACACCCTCGGGGAGGAGAGAGAAACATAACATAATTTGGATACCAGGCCACGCGGGGGTCTGGGGCAACGAAAGGGCGGACGAACTAGCTCGAGGGCTTACTATCCGAGCTGGGGGGTCACAAGCCCCGGAGGAGCTCTGGACTAGCCTAGGGGCTGGGTACTCTGAAACACTAAGTTTATACAGGGGGCTAAGATACAAATACCCCCCACCACACAAAGAACTAAGCAAGGAAGAAGCCGCAAAACGGCGGAAGCTACAGACAGGCTCCTTCCCCAACTTATATATACTAAGCAAGATGTTCCCGACACAATACCGCGCCACATGCCCTTGGTGCGAAGCGAGGCCAACACTATGCCACATAACATGGGAATGCGACAGAAACATATCGTTCCACAAACACGACACACCAAGTGCGGAGCAATGGGAGAGCCGGCTCACCAGCTGCGAGCTAGAGGCCCAAAGGGCACTCATAGCACACGCAAGCGAGGTGGCCAGACTCAGTGGAGCCCTGGACTAGGGGACCACCCAAGGCTGAGGAGGCAACCTCAAGACTTGAAGACGACCTCCACCGCAAGCTAAATCTTAGAAATCAATAAAGTTTCTACTCACTCACTCAAGAGGCGACATGTGGAGACATGGCACATCCGGCTCACAAAGGCGGCGATGAATAGAACCCCAGGAACGCTCCCCTCTGCGTACGTTAGTAGACTGCGCCACGTCTTTAGCGGCTAAAGTGGTGAAAGGCGAAAGTCTGAGTGCTGCATTCTGCTACGCGATTGTTCACTTCACATTCTGTTGGTGCATTAATTAACTGCCAATTAATGACGCTTGTTGGATTGGAAAACGTTTATTGTCAGCACTGAGCCCTAGTGGGCATTATACTAGGTGGCTTCGAGCCCATGGCTCTTGGCGACCTTGTGAGCCCACTCAGTGGCCCGGACTTGCGTCAACGGGTCTGAGCTGGCCAGTATAGCCTCCCACCGCTCTAGAGGAGGGACTGGTAGTAGGTCCGCCGGTGGCGGCGCCTTTTTGCAGCTCCATAAAATGTGGCCATATCCGGCTATCTCGCCGCATTGTTTGCAAGTAGCGTTGTATTGTGTTGGATACATGTGTGCTAGTCTCGACGGGCTAAAGAAGGCTCGCGTCTGGAGCCGACGCCGCGTTACCTCCTGGCTTTTGTCGAGCTTTTTGTCTGGTGGCGGATAGATCCTCCTTTACAGTTTAAACTGATTGGTGTATTCGTGAAATGATATGAATGCATCTCTCGTGAAATTTGGGGACTCAACCCGGCTCACTGCTCGGCTGACATAACCTCGAGCTATACTGTGAGCGAACTCGTTTCCCCTGTTCCCCGAGTGTGCCGGCACCCATATTAGTTCCACCTCTCTTTGGTCCCAGTCTTTATCTCTTAGGATTCGTTCTGCCTCCTGGGAGATCATACCCCGCTCAAAATTGTTGATAGCCACCTTGGAGTCGCTAATTATGGTGACTGCTTTGGTGCTGGCCATTGCCATGGCGATAGCCGCCTCCTCCGCTGTCCCTGAGTTTTTTGTTTTGACCGAACCGGCCGTTAATGTTTCACCCGAGTCGTTCACGGCCACGACCACAAAGGAGCCGCCTCCTTCGTATTCCGCCGCGTCTACATAGGTTGTGTATTCCGAGCCTTCGAGCTTGGCTTCAAGGGCCTTTGCTCTGGCTCTCCTCCTGCCTTCGTGAAAAGCAGGGTGCATGTTTTTTGGAAGTGGTTTAATAGTGAGTAATTTTCTAACTTTGGTCTGTAATTTTGCCTGCGCGTTTCTTTCCGGAATTCTATCATGTAATCCTAGGTTGCTCAGGATCTTTCTCCCCGGGGGTGAGGTCGCAAGCCTCCTTAATTGCGCAAATATATGTGCCTCGCATAGTTCCGTGGTGGTGTTGTAGATCCCCAGTTTAAGAAGTCTTTCCGTAGGAGTGCAGTGGGGCAGCCCCAATGCTGCTTTATATGCCTGCCTTATGATCCCATCTATTTTGTTCTGTTCCGCCAGCCCTAGCTTGAGGTAGGGAACGGCGTAAACTATTCTGCTTATCACGAAAGCCTGAACCATTCGGCAGAGATCTTTCTCTTTGACTCCCCGTCTTTTGTTAGCTATTCGCCTTATGAGCCTGGTTGTCATGTTAATTGTAGACTTAAGCCTGTTTATTGTCTCTGTGTTCTTTCTATTGTCCTGTATTATAAGTCCTAGGACCCTGATTTTGTCAACTCTGGCTACCGCAGTCTTATTTACCAGTACGTGAATGTCTCCTGCGTTGGTATCGCGTTTCCTAGCCCCCCGGATCACCAGAAGTTCGGATTTGCTTGGCGAGCATTTTAGTCCTGCCCATTCCGCGTAATCCTGGACAATATCGATCGCGTGTTGGAGATTTTGTTCTATTTCCCCATCGTTTCCTGTATGCGTCCATATTGTTATGTCATCCGCATATAACGTATGGTTTATACCTTCGACAGTCTTCAATAGCGGCGGTAGGTTCTTCAACGCCAGGTTGAATAAGAAAGGAGAGAGCACTGAGCCCTGCGGAGTTCCCTTGTCTCCCAGCTTAATAGTTTCTGACTGGATGTCTCCTAGATTTATTTCTGCGGTTCTGCCGGTTAGAAAGTCTCTTACGTAATCGTAGGTCCGCTTTCCAGGGGCAATCTCCGCCAGATTAGTTAGTATGACCTCGTGTTTGACGTTATCGAAGGCTTTATGTAGGTCTAGGCCCAGTATAGTTTTGGCGCCCCCTTTGTTCGGCGGGTCTATGATGTCTGCTTTGAGCTGGAGCATGACGTCCTGCGTGGACAACTTGCTCCTGAAGCCTAGCATCGTTTCAGGAAATACCTCCCTTTCCTCTGCGTATTCCTGGAGTCTGTTTAATATGACATGTTCCATCAACTTCCCCAGGCAGGACGTTAGCGATATCGGCCTGAGGTTGCCCACTTCAAGTTTCTTCCCGGGTTTTGGAATAAAGATTACTTTGGCATGTTTCCATTGTGAAGGTAGACTACCTCGTTTCCAGATCTCATTTAGGTAATCTGTGACTGCCGTGACCGAGACTAGATCTAGGTTCCTTAGCATTTTGTTGGTTACCCCATCTGCCCCCTCTGCCGACGTGGTTCTTAGTTGACTCATTGCTCTCCATACCTCCGCTATCGAGATGTCCTCATCTAGCTGTGTGTTCTCTGCTCCTTGGTAAGCTGGAGATGAACCCCCTTTGTCTGTGTTAAGGTACCTGTTTTTCAGTTCCTCTATTAGGTCCGCGGCTGTTCCCTGGTATTTGTGAATCAATCGTTTAAGCTGCCCTTGTGCCGCCGACTTTGTTTGTCCTGGGTCTAGTAAGTGGCAAAGAAGATGCCACGTGTTCTTGCTTGAAATTTGCCTTTAGGAGTGGAACGCGACAGCGTGTTGTAGCGCTGCCAGGGAGTCCACGGAACGCCGCCACCCGTTCGGCGCGATGCGTTGCCCTTTGAACGCAACGCTTTCTGAGGAAAGGAAATGGCGCTGTAATTCTCTGTCATCTCGGTGGACACCTGAACCGCACCGCACAGGAAGGGAGGAAGTGGAGTGAAAGAAGAAAGAGAAAGAGGGGCCGTAATGAAGAAAATGAAAATTGTATTTGGGGAAAGGAAATTGCGCAGTAACTGTCTCTCATATTTCGGTGGACACCCGTCAAAATTCGCGCGCAGTGACGTCACGACCATTCGACCAATCTGAAACACGGACAAATTTGCTAACACGTCTTGGTCACTACAGTATGAGCCATTAAAGGCTTTCGCCTTAAAAACCCAACCAGACGTACAGTCAGGCCGGAATGAAACGCGAACAGAGCATGTCAAGAAAACAAAATATTTTACCTGCCTACTTTCAGCTGAAGTGTACAACTAGCCTGATTCATGTGCCTGGGTAAAGGGCCTACTGAAATGCATAATCGAAAATAGGTTGTAAAGGAATATCTCGCTGCAAAACAGAAATGTATGACATATGCGTGTTCGCGTTTCATTCCGGCCTGACTGTACCTCCGTCGAAGATGTTTTCGTTCACACCATCTGTTAGGCGCGGCGGCTGCTCCCCGAGGAGCACGGGGGTCCACGGACCACGCGACGAGCGGTTTGACCTGGCGTAGTAATGCTTTCGCAATAAATCGGCGTCTAAAACGCTAACGCCAATGCCAATGAACACACTTATCCTCGCGACGGCCTATGGCTTCAGTGCCGCGTTTTTGTAGCGAAAGCTGCATTGCCCGCAGTCTAGCCGCTTCGCGTGCTCTCTTGCACGACCATTACTGCGCATGCGCGAGGAGCAAGTGACGTCACTACGCACAGCTGGCGTGCCTCGCCGCGCGTGCGCTCCCCTTCCTTTCCTTAAAATGATCCGAGTGTAAAACGTTAACGCCATCGCCAATGAACGCCGACGGCCTATTTATTTATTTATTTCATAAATACTGCCGACTGCCCTTTGGCGGTCAAGGCAGGAGTGCACAAAGAAAAAAAAGAAAAAATTACAAAGTAGTAACAACCAAATAACAGCAACAAAGGGCGATTACAGTACGAGAACAAAATTCAATAAGACCAACGGGAAACAAAAAAGTACAGGCAAATCATCCGACGTCAAACAAACTAAGTGAACAGAATAAAAACAAGGAAATCGAAATACACTGTGTACTAGACGCGCTACTGCGATACATGAGCCGAAACAGCAGACAAAAAAGATTCTGAAGATACCAGGTTGGTGATATCGCTTGGCAGTCGGTTCCACTCGGAAATGGTGCGTGGAAAAAAGGAACAAAAATATGCTTTTGTTCGGCATCGTGGCATCAAGATAGTCCGTTCGTGTTTGTTACGGGTGGGGCGTGTTGTGTTGTATTGCATGTAACTCTGAAAATTCAGTTTTGTTTTATTATGTATGATATTGAACAACATTTTTAGTCGGTGCTGCTTTCGACGGGATTCAAGCGTGGGAAGCCCAGATCTGTTGAGCAAATCAGATACCGAGACCTGCCGACCATAAACGTGGTAAATAAACCGGAGTGCTTTCCTCTGGACGCCTTCAAGAATTTTTATATCCGTTTTTGTGTGCGGATCCCATACAGCGTCGGCGTATTCGAGCACTGGACGCACAAGTGATGTGTATGCGGTCAGTTTAGTTTTGCTCGTGCAATGCTTTAGGCGGTGCTTTAAAAACCGAAGTTTTTTGGACGCTGCTGAGACAATGGACTGGATGTGTACGCTCCAGTTCAGGCTGGATGTCATGGTTACCCCAAGATATTTCACCTGAGTCACTGAGTTGATCGGAAGGCCATTGATTTTGTATGTGCATTGGAGCGGTTGTTTCTTTCGTGTTACTGTCATTTTTCCACATTTTGAACTGTTTATACCCATTTGCCAAGTACAACACCAGCTGGAAACTGCTGTTAAGTAGTCGGTTAGGAGTGCCTGGTCTTCGACTGATGTGATACTATGGTATATAACACAGTCGTCGGCGAAGAACCGACAGCGTATGCGTGAGTTGAAGGACAGGTCGTTCAAATAAATAAGGAAGAGAAGCGGCCCAAGGACTGAGCCCTGGGGAACTCCTGAAAGTACTGGCGCTTTTGTGGAATTAGATTCAGATATCTGAACAAACTGATGCCGCTGTGTAAGGTAGGAATCTAACCATTGTACTACTTGCCGATTATTTAACCACCACCTTATTTTTAACAAAAGATTGCCATGCGATACCCGGTCAAACGCTTTTTCGAAGTCAATGAAAATTAAATCTACCTGTCCATTATTGTCTAGCGTCATCATAATTTCATTTGTAATATGAATAAGCTGCGTCACTGTCGACAAGCCTTGCCGAAACCCATGCTGGCTTTCAATAAAAAAACCGCTTCCCTCTAGGAATGAACTTATGTGCTTAAAAATAAAATGTTCTAATACCTTACTGGACGTACATATCAAAGAAATTGGCCTGTAATTCTTCACGCAAAGCTTGTCTCCTGATTTGTGAATGGGTACCACCTTTGCTGTTTTCCAATCGTTTGGAATTTCTCCTGTCCTGAGACTTTCAGTAAATATAATGAAAAGGTATTAGCGCACCACTCAGCATATCTGTACAGAAAAGCGTTAGGGATATCATCTGGTCCAGAGGATTTTTTTGTGTTCAACTCCAATAGAGCCGAAACAATACCCTCCTCGTTAATAATTAGGTCTGGCAGATTGAAATGGCTAGTTCGAGATTCGGAGACTGAGTTGCTGTTACTCAGGAATACAGAAGAAAAGTGCTCATTGAAGGCAGTCGCTAAGCAGAGGGAGTCGGTAACAACTGTGTTGTTAAGGAGAAGTTTGTTAACCGGGTCTTTTTTCTGTGACAGATGCCTCCAGAACTTTTGGGGGTCAGTTTTTAGAAAATTGTGCATCTTGACATTAAAAAAGTGGTACCGTGAAGATTTTATTTTTGAACGCAGTTCAGCCCGAAGAGCCGGCAAAGCACCACCAACTTTATTGCTTGACCTTGATAAGCGCTTCACGCGACGTTTTAACTGTGTGATCTCGCGTGTTATCCAGGGACACGCCATTTTCAGCTTCTTATGTTTAAGCGGCACGTACTTGTTGATACATTGATGAACCGTACTTTTGAATTCTAACCACAAGTCGTTCACACTTGTACGCCCATCAGTGTATTTTTTGGCAAAGGATTCATACGTAAGTTCAAGCTGATCTAGAACGCTTTCATCCTGAGCATTGTTGAAGTCGCGAAACACTTTTCCTGCCTGATGAACAATTACTGGTCGCAGCAATTCGCTTTTAAAGAGCACCGCTTCATGGTCTGATATTCCGGGAAAGACATCTGTCGAAAAGCCCAATTGACTAACAGGGTCCGATATAAATACTAGGTCAAGAAGAGAACTGGTATTTTCTGTAATGCGCGTAGGTTTCTGAACAACCTGGTTTAAGTTATAGTTGAAAGCAATGCTGAGCAAAGCATCCGAGTTAGCACACAAAGTTTGATCGCACAGAGAATCCCAGTTGATGTTTGGCAAGTTAAAATCGCCGCATACGATAACATGGCTATAGCGCTTTGTATGTTCATTTAAAAAGTCGTGCAAGTTGTCCAGTGCAGAAGTATCAGCATTCGGTGGTCGATAAATAACACCTATTAAAAGACTAAGCTGAAGAAGACGGAGAACAACCCAAACCATTTCAGTGTTGGTGTGATGCGGTATCAGCGTATAGTCAATGCCTTTCTTTATCAGAATAGCGACACCGCCCCCTCTTGAAGTGCGGTCGCGACGAACGATTTCGTATTGATCGGATGTGATAACTGCATCATTCGGAATTGCATCATGAAGCCATGTTTCTGTCAGAACAGCAGCGTCAGGATCGTGTGTGAAGAGGAGGCTTTCAAGTTCGTCGAATTTATTTACTATGCTTCTAGCATTAATGTTAAGCACGGAAAAGGAATTCAAGGATGTCTGTGTTCTTAGTGCTCCTGAGCTCTGTGTGTTACTTTGTGCGGACACGAGTTTGGAAACAGACCATCACTTTGGAGCGCAGGGAACTCTTTCATTGCGGGCGTCGTCCCATCGATACAGTTTGCCGTTTATTTTAATTTTGTCAAACTTGAGCATGACCTTCTCTTCTTTCAACCTTTGCTCTTTCGCACTTTCCCAAAGCTTCTTTCGTATTGACTGAACGCGAGGGGAGAAGTCCTCGGATATACTATAGCCTGAGTTTTTCAGATTTCTACAGCTTTTGAGAATTCTCTCTTTGACCCTCCCGTCAACTAGCTTAAAGATAACTGGTCTGCATTTGTCCTCAGCTGGCTTCCCTATTCTGTGGATACGCTCAATAGCCACATCCGAAATTTTCAACCGGTCCAGAAGAACATCCTTGCAAACCATGTTCTCAAGGTCTTGGGGCGTTTCGTCCTCGGTTTCCTTAACGCCAAACACATGGCTTCAGCGCCGCGTTTCTGGCAAACCTTGTTTATTATTAGGGTTAAACGTCCCAAAGCTACCGCCGTAGTGACGAGTTCCGGAAATTTTCGTCCACCTCGGGTTCTCTAACGTGCACTGACATCGCACAGCACACGGACCTCTAGACTCTCTCCTCCATCGAAATTCGGCCGCCGCGGCCGGGATGTAAAAAATGGGGACAGGCGAAAATAACCAATTGGCAGCAATTTCAAACTCAGGACGTCCCTCCCGTACTATTGTCCGACAGTTATGCGGAGTGGGCAACACAGGTCACCAACATACAGAAACAACACACGCAAACACTTCACACCACCGACGAGATCCCCGCAGTGGACAATCACCTCCTGCATCTGTGGGAGGCGCGCCGGAGCTTAACAAAACGATGGAAGAAACACAGGACGAATCGCAAGCTTAGAGCTCGCATTGCACAACTTACAGAGCAGGCTGCGGCATATGCCGCCCAGCTCACAGACACCAATTGGATAGAACGCTGCAACTCGGCAGCGCGTCAGATGAGCTCGAAGGGGACTTGGCGTCTCTTACGCAGCCTCATCGACCCTTCTCAAACGAAAGGGGTGGTGGTGGTGAACACTTTTATTTTAGGAAAAAGAGTTTGTGAGCCACAGAGTGGCCCCGCTACATGGTCGGCGTCCCTAGTCCGGGACACCGCACGACGAGGTCCCGTCTCTCGCCCGTTTCACCAGAGCCCTTTGGGACTCAAGCGAGGAGCAGTTGAGGAGGGCAGTCTCCCATGCCTCTCTGGAAGGGGAAGGGGGGAGGTGGGGATTTTGAGTACATGCCCACACCATGTGGAAGATATCACAGGTCTCCTCACAGTGTGGGCATCGCCCATCCGTGTTAGGATCGTAATGTTTTATTATTGCAGGACAGAGTAGAGTACCTGTCTGCAGGCGCCTTAAAGTTCGCTCCTCCGTCTTACTCAGCCCTTTTGCAGGGGCCGGAAAAAGGCGGTGGTTGTCGCTATAATGTGTTAATATTTCCCTGAATCGCAGCAGCGGCTGGTTAGTCTCCGAGCCAGAAGAGCTGGGATGAGGAGCCCGGTGAGTAAGCGCTCGGGCAGCCGCGTCAGCGGCCTCATTACCTCGTAAGCCCTGGTGGCCAGGAGCCCAAATGATTCGTTTGGGTGTTGGATCAGTGGCAGTCCGTCGTAGAATACAAGCAGCTAAGGGGGAGATCTCCCCTGCCAAGTAATGTTCGCATGCTTTTCGGGAGTCCGTGATGATTATTCTCGAATTGGCGTGGGCGGCAGCAAGCGCTATCGCTACTTCCTCGGCCCGCATTGAATTCGGGGCTCGAAAGGAGAGTCCATCAACGTGCATTTCCTGGTGAACGACAGCGGCCGAGTAAAATCCCGTGGGCGATGGCCCTGCTACGTCAACATAATATACACCGGGTCGGGAGCCGTGTTGTCTCTCAAGAGCCCGAGCCCGCGCTTGTCGTCTGTTTTCATGCATGTCGGTGTCCATGTTACGGGGGAGCGGGGAGACCCAGAGCATATGGCGCCATAGTACTGGGATACGCTCCGCCTCCTCTGGAGTGCAGTCGTGTTGGATGTGTAAGCGGTTTAGCAGGCGGCGCCCAGGAGCCATCTGCGTGAGCCGCGTGTATTGGTTCACGAGGTGGGCCTCCCGCAGCTCCTGGTAGGAGTTTAGCACCCCCAATGCCTTGAGTTTGGCATTAGAGGTAGCCACCGGGAGATCCAGGGCTCGCTTAGTTGCCTTGCGGATGACGGCGTCTATTCGCGCCTCGTCTTGCTTAGTAGTGCGGAGATATGGCACGGCGTAGAGGATCCGGCTAGTCACGAAGGCATAGACGAGCCGAAGCGCGTCCCTGCCCCGCAGACCACCCCGCTTGTTGGAAACGCGGCGGATCATGCGCCCTACCTGTTCGCCTACTCTCTTGAGTTTCGCTATAGTGGAGTCCGGTCTGAGTCTCTGGTGAATGAAAAGGCCCAGAATACGGAGCTCCTCCACCTCTCTAATAGGACCTCCTGACAGAAAGATGTGTATTGCTGTCCTATCCTTTGGGTTCGCTCTGACATGCAGAAGCTCTGATTTCGCTGGAGCACATTGGAGCCCACAGTCATTAGCATACGCATCGACTATGGAAGCAGCCTGCTGAAGGCGGTCCTCCATGTCCCCAAGGCTCCCCTGAGTGGTCCAAATTGTAATATCATCTGCATATAACGCGTGTTGAATGCCTTCCACCCGGGCCAATTGGCTTGGGAGGCGCCTCATAGCAATGTTGAACAGGAGCGGTGATAACACTGCTCCCTGAGGGGTACCCCGTGTTCCCATCATGTAAGGGCCGTATTCCTCGCCCTCAATCCGAAGAAAGGCCTGGCGATTAGACAAGAAATCTCTTACATACGCGTAGGTCCTAGCCCCATAATCGGTAGAACTCAAGTTGGCCAGGATGCTTCCGTGTTTCACATTGTCGAAAGCCCCTTTCAGATCAAGGGCGAGGATGGCTTTGTCATTGTGTTGCATAGTTGTGGGTCGTATTACATCCCTGTGCAGCTGGAGGAGGACATCCTGTGCAGACATGTGAGGGCGAAACCCGAACATGGTGACTGCAAAGAAGCCCTTACACTCCAGGTATGGAGAGAGGCGATCCCGTACCATCGTCTCCATAAGCTTGCCCGCACATGAGGTCAGTGATATGGGCCTCAGGTTGTCCGTATTCACGGCCTTACCTGTTTTAGGGATAAATGTCACAAGTGGCGTTTTCCACTCGGGAGGGAGTGGACGCCCGTCCCAGATCTGGTTGATGTATTCTAATAAATGAAGGTAGGCTGAGTCCGGTAGGTTCGCCAACAGGTTCACTGTTATGTGGTCCCGTCCCGGAGCCGTACCCCGGCGCATTTTTGCTAAGGCCGCCTTAAGGTCGTGCAACTCAAAAGGGGCATCGAGTGTTTCATTAGGCCTGCCAGAGTACATGTACTGTGGCCCAGGCGGGTCCTCCATACGACAGAGATATCTGTCGCACAGAGTGTCCGCAAGTTGCGCCGTCGTACCTTGGAACCCTTGCAGAGCCCGCCGGAGCTGCTTTTGCGTCTCCCCTCTCGTTTGGGAGGGGTCGATTAGACTGCGAAAGAGACGCCACGTCCCCTTCGAGCTCATCTGATGAGCTGCGGCGTCGCAGCGTGCTATCCAATTTGAATCTGAGAGCTCGGCAGCATACGCTGCAGCCTGCTCTGTGAGTTTGGCTATGCGGTCGCGTAATTTGCGATTAGTTTTCTGCTTTTTCCACCGTTTAGTTAAGCTCCGGCGCGCCTCCCACAAATGCAGGAGGTGGGTGTCCACTGCGGGGATCTCTTCGGTGGTTTGTAGTGTTGTGACGTGTTGTTTCTGAATGTTGTATATGTGGTTAGCCCATTCCGCGTAGCCGCCGGAAAATAGTACGGGAGGGATAGTGTGATTCCGGAATTTGTTCCAATCGGTCAGCTTGGCCTGACCCCATTTTTTGCGCGCTGCCTTTGCCTCGAGTGTAATCCGGAGAAGGAGGTGATCGCTGCCTAGAGAATCTCCCAAGTTCTCCCATGCAGCCGCTCTAGCATTGTTAACGAGAGAAAGGTCTGGACACGTGTCGCGGGTTACCGAATTCCCCACTCGAGTGGGATACGCCGGGTCCGTGAGCAACGTGAGGCTGAGGGTGGAGATGAGCTCCGCCAGCTTACGTCCTCTTGCCTGTTCGAAGTGGTAGCCCCAATGAAGGCTGGGAGCATTGAAGTCTCCAACGATCACTAGAGGCTCTTTGGCTGCCAATTTTATCGCGCGAAGGAAGATTTCATTGAAAGTTACGCGCGGCTTACGCGGAGGGCAGTATATGTTGAGGATATGTATTGACGGGTCGCGACGTCTGAGAGGCAGTACTCGGACCATTGTATATTCTTGCTCGGTACTCAAGTCTAAGTCGACCTGAACCACAGTGTAAGCCTTATTCACCAGGATGCACGTAGAGGGGCCCCCCTGAAAGGTGCTGTAGCCTGATAATTTAGCGTCTATGCCGGGCTCCTGTAGGGCAATGAGCGCCGGCATGTCACCTAGGGACTGCAGGTAAAGCTGGAGGTGTGAACGCTTTTTCCAAGATCTGAAACCCCTGCAGTTCCATTGGATGATCTGGAATTTTTCAGTTTTTAGCATGCCTATTACATCTGCTAGCCATCTTGTCGTATTTATTTAAGGGTGATCGGAATAGCTCTGGCCGGGAGCCGGCGCAACCCCAGTGAGGGGCCGCACCGACCCACCAGCTGCCGAGCCTGAACCATGTTCCTCCGCTGCCTGACGGAAGGCTGTCTTACGTTTGAGGTGAGGGGATTCGCAGCTTGTGGCGTTCTTAATTTGGGTGCTGACCCAGGGCTGCACGGCTTTAAGGACCGAGTCAGTGACCTGGGCCATAAGGTCGGGAAGTGCTTGCGTTAAAGCTGCCTTGAACATGTCCTGGAAGGACTCGCGGACTGCTGACATGATTTGGTTCGGGAGGGCCGCCACTTGCTCCTCCAGTTGCTCGGTTTGGCGCTGCAGTGCCTCTAGGCCGGCGACGCGACCAGCTGATCCAACTACCGTGTCCCCGCTCTGCCGCGAGACGCTAGTGAGGCAAGATGTTACGGATGATCCGTCATCCTCGTCGTCTGGCTCAGCTTCTTGCATTGGTTCAGATTACCCGGCCTGTTTGGCCTCTAATTCCTGAATTTTGCGCGCTAGAATTTGGTTCTGGCGCCTGAGCTCCTCTACCTGCTGCTGTAGGGCGGTTTCGGTAGGGGAGGGACGGGTAGGGGAGGGACGGGTGGGGGGCCCGGAGACTGCCCTACTCCAACTGCTCACCTGTGGTTGGACGGGTGCCAAGGGCGGGAAGTCCCTGGCGTTGAGGACCGGGGGAGCCGCCTGGGTCGCGGACTTCACAGGTTTCGATGGCCCGGTTTTGGCCTTGGTTTCCTGATCGGCTGACGCTTTCTTGGCCTTGGGCGGAGGAGCCTGCTTGGGCCCCGTCTTTGTCTTCGGTTTGGATCCTGGTGGGGAGCTGGGTTTGATGGGTTTCCGGAACCGCCCGGCACAGCCAGGAGCTCCGGTAGGGTGGCCGCCTCCGCAGATGAGGCAGCTCGGAACGCAGTCATGTTCCGCCGGGCCGTCAGGAGTGGCATCGGGAACCTGGACTCCGCAGCGTTTGCAGCGCCCCGGCTGCGGTCGAGGGCACGCATCGGCCCGATGGCCCACTGTGCCACAGCGGTGGCATGCAGGCACTGTTTTCTTGTACAGGCGAACAGGGAGCCGTTCGTAGCTGTACAACACCGTCCGTGGCACCTTAGTCCCCGCGAAGGTGATCACCGCAACCGGGGTTCCCCCCAGCTTGCGCACAGACACCACATTTGGTTCCGCACAGAGTTTTCTTTTAACGGTTTCAGACGTTTCGTCAGGCGAAACACTCACGACGCCGCGACAGAACGCACCGGAGAGTTTGGGGTGTCCCCGGAACGGTAGCTCGCGTTCCCCAACCCGCAGCACAACATCCCGGAGTAGCTTCTCCGCGGCGTCGACTGATTTCAACGCACATACTAGCACGTTTTGGTCCCAAACAGGCCACACCGCAAGTCCTGCATTTGCGTCGTCCCCGAGGATGCTGCGGATTGCAGCGCCGGCTTGTCCGGGACCAAAAGTTGCTCTGAGGTCGACCGTGTTTCGCGGTTTCAGCACCACGACGATGTCGTCTTTTTCGATACGCGGCGTGTTCTGCGGCCGCCACCGGAGTTGCCTGGAGCGCTTCGAGGTTGCGTTCAGCGCACTCCCGCCCTGCGTATGCGTAGAGCTAGCCGGCGCCTGTTGCTGGGTGGCACCAGCACCAGCGTCCCTCGATGCCGCCGCCGCGTTCTTCTTTCCGCGCCAGACGCGGACCATATCTTCAAGGTAATCGTCCTCGGTTGGTAGAGGATCCTCGCCTTGAGTAGTACCCTCGGATTGGTTTGTATCCATTGTTACGATCCGCAAGGACTGTGGGTCGTACCCGTCGCGTCGGTGACGGGAGCGGTCGCATGCCACGTCGGCTCCGTGATAGCTCGCAATCAATTGCGATACATCAAGTTTTCCCCCTGTAAGCCTGGTACCATCGTCTCCAGGAACCTCAGCGGCACCCGTCTACATCACGTTTGTAAAGGTGGGGCCAATTTTTGACCACTTTTCGGGCATTTGAAGTCTTCGTCACGAAAGGGGAGACGCAAAAAACAGCTCCGGCGGGCTCTGCACGTGTACCAAGGTACGACGGCGCAACTTGCGGACACTTGGTGCGACAGGTATCTCTGCCGCACAAATGACCCGATTGGGCCCGAGTACACGTACTCCGGCAAGCCAAATCAGGATTTAGACGCCCCTTTTGAGTTGCATGACCTTAAGGCGGCCCTGGCTAAAATGCGCCGAGGTGGGGCACCGGGTCAGGATCGTATAACAGTGAAACTGTTGGCGAACCTCTCCGACTCTGCATACCTGCATTTGCTACAATACATAAATCAGATCTGGGATGGGTGTCCACTCCCACTCGAATGGAAAACATCGCTTGTAACGATCACCCCCAAAGCAGGTAAAGCCGTGACTACGGACAACTTGAGACCCATCTAATTAACCTCGTGTGTGGGAAAGCTCATGGAGACGATGGTTCGGGATCGCCTCTCTCCATACATGGAGGGTAAGGGCCTCTTTGCGGACACTATGTTCGGGTTCCGCCCGCACATGTCTGCACAGGATGTCCTACTCCAACTACACAGGGACATAATACAGCCCACAACCATGCAACAAAACGACAAGGCCATTCTCGCCCTCGATCTTAAGGGGGCGTTTGACAATGTTAAACATGGCACCATACTCTCTAACTTGAACACCACTAACTGCGGGGCGAAGGTCTTCGCCTATGTCAGAGACTTCCTCTCTGCGCGTCAGGCACTCCTCCGGATCGAGGACGAGGAATACGGCCCGTACTCTATGGGTACACGAGGTACACCGCAGGGTGCGGTGTTATCACCGCTCCTTTTCAACATCGCCATGATGCACCTGCCCGGCCGACTGGCTCAGGTGGAGGGCATAAAACACCACTCTACGCAGACGACATTACAATCTGGACCACCGAGGGGAGCCTTGGGGTGATGGAGGACCGCCTTCAGCAGGCCGCCACCATAGTCGAAGCATATGCTGCCGACTGTGGTCTCCAATGTGCTCCCGCCAAATCAGAGCTTCTACACGTCAGGACAAACCACAAGGACAACACGTCTCTACACATATATCTCTGTCGGGCGGTGCCATCAGAGAAGTGGCAGAGCTCCGGATCCTGGGTCTGTTCATCAATAACAAACTTAGGCCGGACTCTACTATAGCGAAACTCAAGAGCATAGGTGAACAGGTAGGGCGCATGATCCACCGTGTTTCCAACAAGCGGGGTGGTCTGCGGGGCAGGGACGCGCTACGGCTCGCCTATGCCTTTGTGACCAGCCGGATCCTCTACGCCGTGCCGTACCTACGCACCACCAAACAACAAGACGAGCGCATTGACGCCATCATCAGGAAGGCAATAAAGTGAGCACTGGACCTCCCGGTGGCTACCTCCAACGCCAAACTGAAGGCGTTGGGAGTGGTAAACTCCTATCAGGAGTTGCGGAAGGCCCACCTCGTGAACCAATATACGCGGCTATCGCAGACGGTTCCTGGGCGCCGCCTGCTTAACTGCTTACACATCCAACACACATGCATACCAGAGGGGACGGAGAACATCCCGGTGCTGTGGCGCCACGTGCTCTGGGTCGCACGGCTTCACATGAAGGCACACGACAAGCGCGGGTTCGCACGCTTGAGAGGCAATATGGATATAAAGAGGGCGTCTACTACGTGGACATCACAGAGCAGTCGCCCACGGGATTCTTCACGGCTGCCGTAGTCCACCGGGGAATGACTGTCGATGGGCTATCTTTTCGGGCCCCAAATTCAACACGAGCGGAGGAAGTCGCAATAGCTCTCGCTGCCGCCGATCCAAAATCGAAAACTGTTATCACAGACTCTCGCGGGGCCTGTGAACATTATCTTGCAGGCGAAATATCACCTCTTGCCTCGCAAATTCTAAGACGCGCTCTCGCCGATCCAACTCGCACAAAAGTGATCTGGGCTCCTGGCCACCAGGGTCTACGAGGCAATGAGGCCGCTGATGCGGCCGCCCGAGCGCTCACACATCGGGCTCCTCATCCTAGCTCTCCTGGCTCAGAAGCTCATAAACCGCTTCTGCGGTTCCGCGAAATCCTAATTCATTATTGCGACAGCCACCGTCTCTACCCGGCACCTGCCAAGGGGCTGAGTAAGGCGGAGGAGCGAACTCTGCGGCGCCTGCAGACAGGAACCCTTCTCTGTCCTGCCATAGCAAAACGCTTCGATCCGAACACAGATGGGCGCTGCCCGCACTGTGGAGAGATCTGCGATATCTTTCACATGGTGTGGGCATGTACTCAGAATCCTCACCTTCCCCCACCCCCACCCGAGAGGCATGGGAGACTGCCCTCCTCAACTGCTCCACGCTGGAGTCCCAAAGGGCTCTGGTCAAGCGGGCGCGAGACGGGGCCTCGTCGTGCGGTGTCCCGGGCTAAGGATACCGACCATGCAGCAGGGTTTTTTAACCCTCAAGCTCTCTTTGGATAAAAGTTTTTTACCACCACCACCACCGCGGCCGGGATCGGTTGGGGTTGGGGTGTCCACTGTTCCAAGAGGGCAGTTATGCGCCTTCACTCTGGTTGTCCATCGAGATGTGGACACCTCGCCCTCACCATGACGTCATCCGCAAGAGCCGCAGCGTTTAAATAGCTGGTGATGAGTGAAATGTGAGTGTATTTCGCGTCTCGCCGCAGATAATTTATGTCCGACCTGTACCGCCGCGTGACTGAGTGAATATTCCGTGAACTGTGCGAAGCAGAAAAGAGCGGGCGCGCTCAGAAGGTTCTACTTTGTGAAAAGGTCGACCCCCCTGTAGGAATGCGGAGGCGCCGGCATGGTGTGCGACGTACAGGATTGCTGCCGCGCGCGTTGAATTCACCGGTATCGAGGCCCACCTTGTGCACGGCTTAAGTTTGCTGACAGGACAAACCTATGAGAGGGTGCAATTACTTGGCAAGCGGGTGAGTCCAAGAGCCGTGCTGAGGGTGCCGAAGGCTGAAGTGCCGTTTTTTGAGAGGTGAGTAATTCGAAGGGTCTGTTCGCTTAGCTGTAGCTTAACTTGTCACCTCTAACTGCTGAAAGTGACGTGTTGCTACGGCTTGAAGCAGCGCTACGTAGCTACAATCAAAACTGCAAAATATTCTCGTGGGTCTGACGCTCGTGCTGCGAGCATTTGTTTGACCGTTCTTCCGCTGGATTTATATCAGTTTCTGCGGCGCCAGTTTTGGAATTTCGGTAGTTAATCGTGCTGTTTATCCGCGATGTGCCCTGCATGACTAGCTGACAGTTATCAACTGATATTAAAAGCTGCAAGACGTGTATATTCTTGCGCGCAGTGCAGCCAGCCAGTTTTGCTGCCGAGTTGAGGCAGCTCTGTTTTATCACGGCACAGAGGAATTCGGCTGCAAACTTCATGCACAATAAGCGTACGCGGTCGCTGATGCATTTAACATCGTGCAAATATGTTACTGATCACTAACAGTTCAGGCCGGGTACCTCACGGCGTATCGTGTTCACTGCGCGAGCTGGCGTGAAAGGACCGCAAACATGGCGCGTTTGCCGCGGCGACGCTCGCGCCGTCTGCATGGTAGCGCGCGGCCTCAGTGAATACCTCCTATAGACAAGCGTCAGGCCGTGACGTCACGGAGATGCGGCGGCGCTGGAGTCAGCAGTGACTTTCGTTGTGTAGGCAAAAGCCGGTACCATGTGCCTTGGGTATACCATGCTTGAGCGTTTTTGAACGCATTTTGCAATAATCCGCCGAGCTGTGGTGCGGGTGGTTGAACCGCAACGCTGAAGAAATGCAGCGGCACAAGTTTCCACAAGAGTATCGCATTTAGATATGGGCCAAAGCGATGCGCAGCGGCCGTGGAGCGGGAAATGTTCGGCGACGGATCGGCTGCGCGGCTAGTATTGCATTTCTGCATCGAAATATGATAGTTTGCGCCTCTTAATCAGCATGTTTGCTCTTCAGTCGCGCGGCGAACAGTGCAGGAATCAACGTCTGCAGCTTGTTCGCGTTCTGTCGGGCTCTCATTATGAGAAGTCGGGACTCGACATTCCATGTGGGTGTGACCGTAAATTGCACGCAGCTGGGACTGTTTTCAGGCGACAATCACCCGCACTACGTCCCGGGCATCTCCTCGCACTAAAAAAAAAAGAAAAAAACAGCTACCACAGTCGCCTTCAGCATTCATGGGGCCACTAAGCGCGACGTTTGAAGCAGCACTGTAGTCGGGTAGTAGGAATATACGACACGTAATTTTTTCTTCATTTTCACTTTCACGAGCTTCAACTTGTACGTTTTTTCACCACCTATCCTAGAAAACAATTAAACGTCGCTAAGGTATCGGCAAAATCATGCAGTGTTATCTCCCATTTTACCTGAATTTTACAATTACTGGTCAATCAGAACCCGGCGAAAACAGCAAATACCCGACGAAAAACCAGTTATCAAGCAGAATAAGGCCTGCAATCAGAATAACTTAAAATATTTAGCTCTGCAGAGCAAACGTAACTTCGTTGCAGCTCGAGGTAAACTTCTATCCATTCGCCTGTGCACCTCTCAAGCAAGCGAATAAAAAGGCAAGCGAATAAAAAAGCATTTTTTCAGACATTACCAGCGAAGATCGCATTTGCATAACCCATTTAAAGTAACTGCATGGCTTCAGTGTCCAGTTGTTTTCGGCGTTCTCCGCACTGAAGCGGCGCGCTGGACGAGAGCAGGCACATCACAAGGTTCGTCATAAAAAAACTTGGCTCGCGTCGTGCATCCCGTCGTCCTTCTTGATCTTAGAGATCGGGTATGCTGTATCGCCCCAGATGTTGACACTGCAGACCTGTATACCTCGCGCTTTCTCGGTTTCATTTAATAAGTCAACCTAGTCGACCGCCGTAGCCGCGCCGTCGCTGCCAAACATAGGAGCGCAGAAGGAAGCCTATGCAGCGCTTCGCCAGATAATTCCGTCTGGCGAACAGGTTGAAAAAGTGCTGAACTGCTCTCCGGTCAGCAACAGAAATGTTTATAACCACAAGCGACGCGCACGCTTTGAAATATGCGCGCACGTGAGTTGGTTTCGAGGGCAGCATCGCTTGGCGCGGTGTAGGCATGCTACGTTTTTGCCTACACCCCGCGTCGCTGCCGACCGCAGCGCCACCTTTGATTACAAACATGACGCTTGTCTATATCCTGGCATAGCAGAGCTAAGCCACTGCCAATTTTTCGCCACAATGCCAACAAATGCAGCGCACATCTGTCACTACCGCCACATAGCTTAAAGGGACTATGCAATGGATAAGTCACGGCAGCCACGAAGTCACGGGTACGCTTCCGGTAGCCGTGAAAATCGTCTGCTCGAGCCGCCGCGCGACCCCCTCGGGCAAGCGCGAGCCAGGGCATTGCCTTCACGCATATGTTTTCAATTTACCTCTGCTGCCTCTTTCTGTCGGGAGTTCGGGAACCACTCGCAGTGCCTTTGTCGCAGTGGCAAGCAAAGAAATCCGACGTGCGCCGCGATCCAGGAAGGCGAAGAGAGACCGGAGAGACGCTGCTGCTGGGGTGCTGGGTGCGACAACCGGAAGTCGCAAACCGAACGTCAGCGATTGACGTATTCATGGCGGGGCCCAGTCCCAGAACCGTTTTCTTTATTTTTTCATGGTGCTCCGCGCGTACGAGTTGAAGGGGGAGAGGAGGAGCGTGATTTTTGATCGTCTATAACTTCGTTATTATTGATGCAAGCTCAAAAATTCTTGCGCTGTGGTGACGAGTGATGGAATTCCTATCTCTCGTCTGCTTTACTTAATCGCAATTAAAGGGTCAGTCTACTCACCGAGATGGGTGTATAAATAATGGCATATTCTGGTAGTTGGCACCCTATACCATCAATAACGAGAGAACTGCTCCCGGTTTAGGCAGGAATTTATGGCTGCGTTCCAATACTCCCGAGTAGACGTCTACTTAGACGTCTTGCCGGACAGCCGCCATTTTTAGACGCGTTCCAATTTTCACGAAGCCGTCCAACAAGACTGCTTCGCCGAAGTCCACATCGATGCAGGCTAACTTCCTGTCTAAAGATGGCGGAGCAGTTGGTGCAGTCAGAGCCAACGTTACTTTGGTCAGAGCTGAGTGAGCCGTGATCTTCGCGGGCACTGGAGCCCGGAGACGCACCATCTTTCAAGTGTCAGTCATTCCGTTAAGTTGATTTTTATAGGAACTAGCGGCAAATAAAGCCGTCTTTGTGGACCTACGATTATATTTGTGAATCGCGCGAGAGGAAATCGTGCGGGTGAGATCGTCTGCTATGCAGGTGAGATCGTCTGCTGAGGCGGTAGCGATGAACGCACCATTATTGCAGAAAAAAAAATAAAATAAGAACTAGCAAACTACTAACAGCGCGTTTTTAACTTGTTTTATTAAGATTTTTTAAGAACATAGGAGTGCAACTATTCGCAAATGTTAGTTCAGTTTATATGCGCAAGGCGGCGCGTGAAGTAGACACGTTCCAATATGTAGACATGTAGACGGCTTCCTAGACGTCACACTAGACGTCTTGTTAGACGTCTAGAGAACTGGAACGCACCCTATATTTTATTTCGGCGTTAAAAGTCGCGTAAAAATGCATGGTGGCGACCCCAAACGCTTATTTTGTTCAAGAAGGTGGTTGTCTTTTTTTGTAAAAGCATAAGTGAATATACTACATACCATTTGCATGCCCCATATCAGAAAAACGCACGTTTTGTTCTAGTAAACTGTAGAAGGCGTACCGCTCGCTTTTTCTGTAAATCACATGAATATTTATAGTTACACGTCCGCTAAACGCCGGCACATTCCCACTTTTAGTGCAGCGTATCCTAGCAGAGACGCAAAAATAAACTCAGCGTATAGTGGCGCCATCTGGTTGTCAGGACGGGAACCATTGCTGTAAACAAACCGACTGTCCACTTAAGCCTAGGAGCGGCAGAATCGTCACTCTGATTATTAAAATAAAGCAAATTTATCTGTTATATGTTTTCTTATAGCCGAGATGAGACGAAGCGAAAGACAGGCGCCCCATTTATGACCAGTGAACGGACAGAAAAAGGCAGCAACAACGAGAATTCAGCCCGAAGCGAGAGGTCCGGCTTCGACGGGCGCCGCCATGTTTGTCGCCGCGCGGCGGAAATCCAGATGGTTGCCAGATGAGACTACCATCTCATACAGATGGGTTCCCACATCAATAAATTCTATTTTAAAATGTTCTACCGCACTTCTTGGCACCACAGCTGGCTAAACGGTAATTTGAGTAAAGAGCTATCGGTAGCCGCAAAGAAAATAGGGTCGATAAAATTCAGTAGACTGACCCTTTAATTTACTGCATAGTCCCTTTAAAGCACGACTGAGGTGTCCACTGTGCCAAGGGGCCAGTTATGCGCCTTTGCTTTGCTTTCCAAGCTCCATTCATTGGCTTCGTAGCTTAAAGCGCCACTAAGGTGCCCACTGTCCCAAGGGGTCAGTTTGCGCCTTTACTTTCGAAGCTGAAGGTCATTTTGAGGTCCCGCACTGAAGCTTTCGCTTCAAAATTCAGTTTTAACCGAGAAAGGTCAGCATTCTTTAAAGTACGCCAGCTTGCTCGCTATTAAGTTACAATATGTCCCCAGAGAAAGAGTGCAGAAGCCAGGAGCACGGGGAGACATGGGATAGTATAGTTCGGTTGTATGTGCTGAGGCACTGTTCCACTACTTCAGATAAATACTGAGTGCAGATCGAGCGTCATGCTTTGTCTGCTAACATAACGCCTTCCGCTCACAGGCTCTCGTCGCAACACCAAACGTCCTGAGGACGTCCTAAAATGGTCAGAACGTCCTTATCCCGAAAAGGACATTCTGAGTACTTTTTGAGTGCATCACGAACAAACGTCCTCGTGATAATATCCTCAGTTTGTACTTTGCTGGACGAATCGAGGATGAAAACTCAAATGTTTTGCAAACGTCCAATCGCAGGACAATATTTTGGCATTAAACTGAGATAATAAAACAAGCTCTATCCCTCGCTCTCGGCTTTAATTAAAAACGTCAGGTTTATTGAGATATACTTGTGTACAATAGAAAGAAGCCATTTTGACTGAAGAAAATATGTGCCTTGAAGAGATATATCTCAAGATATTTTCGCTTCTAAACCTGTACTTATGTACGGCATGCTTCCGCTTAGATTGGAAAGTTTAGATTTCGGGGCTCCAAGTGGCTTTTGCATTGAGGTGGCAGTGTTCAACTCCTGAAAGAGTTTTAGTCATCCCTGTATGAAAATAGTGCATGATGTGCAACCTGTATATGTACCAACAAATGCAGTAAACGAACGAGTGATGAGCATGGCGAAACTTTTGAAGCGGTAGCTTCACTACTAGAGGTCTTGGGTTGAGATTGCCGTGCGTTGCTGATGACCTTCAGGGCTCAGCCAAGGTTACACCTTCAGTTTATAAGTTTGGAGAACCGGTGGATGGTCAATGGCCAAGCAATTGGACAAGTCAAGGTCAAGGTCAACCAAAATTTGGTCACATGGTCGACCACATACCTCCAAGCGCAAATCAGGCGCCCACTAACCTAAGGAGCCAGTCATGCGCATTTCCTTTTGGCTCGCCGTAAACGTGGCGTTTAGGCGATAGGGCGAGACGTCGCGCCAAAGGAGTGCCAGCGCGCCTAGGAATAAGTCGACATGTGGTGTTCCCGTGCTAGGCCGCGAAATCGGGGCTTCCTAAACCAAGAATAACGAAGTAGCACCGGCGCGCCTGGCAAAAAGTGCACATGCGGTTTTCACGTGCTAGGCTGTGACGTCAGGGTCTGCAGCAGCAGCGCGCCTATGCACGAAGTCCACATGTGGTGTTCACGTGCTAGGCCGTGATGTCAAGTGTTCAGGCGAGCATAAAAAATTAACGGTGCTTTAGCTTTGGTTAAACCGAGTGAGAACCAGTAGCGTCACGATGGTTTAGCCTGGAAAATACCAAAGGAACGCTCAAAGAACAACATAACAATGACTCTGCCAGGCTAAACAATAGTGAAGCTACCGCTTCTCACTCACTTTAACCAAAGCTAAAGCACCGTTAATTTTTACAAAATTTGTTTGCTAGAATCTAAGACAAATGAAGCAAAAAGCTGCTTCACAAGTGACCCCTGTGCACACTGCCTACAACAATCAAGCGGATAATGACCCACAATCTCTGCGCTCAGTCGTTATCTCACGTCCTGAAAACATATTGTCACGTAGTGGTGACGGCAGTCAGGCGAACAGGAACACAGCGAGAGTGTCTTCGAAACGAAACTCTTTATTCGGGCTGACTTGCGCCCGCAAAGAACTGAATCACTTGGCGGCGGCGTAGCAACAAGCGTGCTCGGCGGTCGTCGAACACAATGACCGCCGCTGTCGGCCGTGCTCTTTTTAAAGCTGATAGCGAACCTTCGATATAAAGCTTTAGAAGTTACTAGAACATTCTGGCGCAAACTAGAACCGGCTCCGTCCGGATGCGATCAATCGAGATAATTCAAGGCACGTCTTGCGTCACAAACGAACCGATAAAGCGACGTGCCGGCAGCCTTGAAGCATACAAATAAACACAACAAACAAACGCTACAAAGATTCGCGGCATTACTCCCCTCTCAAAGAAGCATCGACTCGATGCTTTAGAACATAATGCGGCTATCAACAATCAAAAACAGATTGTGCAAAAATAAACACCGAATGTGGAAACACGGCGTCCTTTAGCGTGCATGACAGGGCTTTAGGCGCACGACATGGGCTACTTCGAGTCGTACGCGGCGTCGCTGGGATGTTTGGTCAGGGACGACTTCATAGTCCAATTCACCTAGCCGACGAAGAACCTTGTACGGGCCGAAATAGCGTCGCAAAAGCTTTTCGCTCAATCCTCGGCGGCGAATGGGCGTCCAAACCCAGACTCGGTCTCCTGGCTTGTATTCCGCGTTGCGTCTTCGTAGGTTGTAGCGTGTGGCGTCGGTCCGCTGCTGGTCTTTGATCCTTAATCGGGCAAGTCTTCGGGCTTCTTCTGCGCGTTGTAGGTAGGCGGCGACGTCGACGTTATCTTCCTCGGTAACGTTCGGCAGCATGGCGTCCAGCGTGGTCGTGGCCTCTCTGCCATGGACGAGCCTAAAAGGCGTCATCTGGGTGGTCTCCTGCACTGCGGTGTTGTAGGCGAAGACTACGTAAGGCAAGATGACGTCCCAGGTCTTGTGTTCGGCATCGACATACATGGCGAGTATATCGGCGATGGTTTTGTTCAGGCGCTCGGTCAGTCCGTTGGTCTGCGGGTGGTATGCAGTTGTTCTCCGGTGACTGGTTTGGCTGTAATGGAGGATGGCTTGCGTCAGTTCCGCCGTGAATGCTGTTCCTCTGTCAGTGATGAGCACATCGAGGGCGCCGTGTCGCAGAAGAAAGATCTCCACGAAAAATTTGGCGACTTCTGCTGCTGTTCCGTTCGGTAGGGCTTTTGCCTCGGCGTAGCGGGTCAGGTAGTCGGTCGCTATAATGATCCACTTATTTCCAGATGTTGATTTCGGGAACGGGCCAAGCAAGTCCATGCCGATCTGCTGAAAGGGCCTTGAGGGGGGTTCAATGGGGTTCAGAAATCCTGCTGGTCGGGTTGGAGGGGTCTTTCGTCGCTGACAATCTCGGCAGGTTTTCACATAATGTGCGACATCGGCAGACAGTCGGGGCCAGTAATACTTGTCTTGAATGCGGCGGAGGGTGCGAGAAAACCCGAGATGTCCAGCAGTCGGCTCGTCTTGTGAGGCCTGAAGAACTTCTCCGCGCTGACTTACAGGTACAACAAGGATCGAGGTAGGCTGTCTTGTTCGCTGCAAAGTTCTTCTTCACGAGGACATCGTTCTGTAAACAGAACGAAGACAATCCTCGCTTGAACGAGGCGGGGGGTGAAGAAACCTTACCTTCCAAGTATTCGATGAAGCATTTTATGTCGGGGTCCGCGCGTTGCTGTTGTACAAAAGAGCTGGAGCTGCAGGGTCCCAGGAAGGCGTCCTCATCGTCGTCCGGCGGCGGTGCATCTACAGGGGCTCGTGACAGACAGTCGGCGTCAGAATGCTTGCGTCCGGACTTGTAAACGACGGTTATATCAAACTCCTGGAGCCGTAGGCTCCATCGAGCGAGGCGGCCGGAGGGGTCCTTCAAACTGGCGAGCCAGCACAGTGCGTGGTGATCGCTGACCACCTTGAACGGTCGTCCGTACAGGTAGGGGCGGAATTTCGACGTAGCCCAGATGATGGCAAGGCACTCCTTCTCAGTTGTCGAATAATTAGCTTCGGCTTTGGACAGGGAACGGCTAGCGTACGCGATGACCTTCTCCACTCCGTCAATTTTCTGAACGAGGATAGCGCCTAAGCCCACACTACTTGCGTCGGTATGAATTTCAGTCTCGGCGTTTTCATCGAAGTTCCTTGAAGGCTTCTATTTGCGGCGCTTCCCATTTAAATGGCACATCTGCCTTTGTCAGGTGGGTCAGTGGCTCGGCGATGCGCGAAAAGTTTTTGACGAAACGTCGGTAATACCAGCGGTAATACGCGCACAGTCCGAGGAATCTGCGCACAGCTTTCTTATCGGCCGGTGGCGGAAACATTGCGATAGCAGCTGTTTTCTGCGGGTCTGGGCGTACTCCCTCCTTGCTAACAATGTGGCCTAGAAACAGCAGCTCTTCATAGGCAAAGTGGCACTTCTCTGCTTTCAAGGTTAGCCCGGACGATTTGATTGCGTCTAGTACTGTTCGAAGCCTTTTCAGGTGCTCCTCAAAGCTCGAGGCGAAGACAACGACGTCATCTAAATATACAAGACAAATCTGCCACTTCAGGCCTGCCAGCACTGTATCCATTACTCGTTGAAATGTCGCTGGTGCGGAACAGAGACCAAACGGCATCACCTTGAACTCGAAGAGGCCATCTGGAGTGATGAATGCGGTCTTCTCGCGATCTCTTTCATCGACCTCAATTTGCCAGTAGCCGCTCTTGAGGTCCATCGATGAGAAATATCTGGCGTTGCACAGCCGGTCCAGAGTGTCGTCGATGCGAGGGAGGGGGTAGACGTTCTTCTTTGTGATGTTGTTCAAGCGCCGGTAATCAACGCAGAATCGAAGTGCACCGTCTTTCTTTCTCACTAGAACAACTGGTGCCGCCCAGGGGCTCTTTGAAGGCTGAATAACGTCGTTGCGCAGCATTTCTTCCACTTGGTTCCGGATGGCTTGTCGTTCTCGCGGCGACACCCGGTAGGGGCTCTGGCGGAGAGGTCGGGCGTGCTGGTCGGTTATAATGCGATGCTTGGCAATCAGCGTTTGTCAGACCTTCGGCGATGACGAGAAACACTCGCTGTAGCTTCGAAGGAGAGTGCGGATCTGGTCTTTTCTGTTCCGGGGCAGGGCTGGGTTTATGTCGAAAGTGGGCGAGTTCTCTTGGTCAGGCGAATCTTCTACGGATGGGTCGGAGAGCGCGAAGAAGTCTCGTACGTCGGATATTTCGTCGAGGAATGCAATTGTCCTTCCTCTGTTAACGTGCCGGTATTCTTCACTGAAGTTAGTCAGCAGTACTTCGGCTTGTCCTTTGCGGAAATGTGCGATGTCTCTTGCGATGCTGATTCCTCGGTCGAGAAGCAACTGCATGTTCCCCTCGATAATGGCTTCCGTGTTATTCGCTTCCGTGGCGCCTACGGTGATGATAACGCTTGAGCGGGGTGGGACACTCACTTCCTCCAGGACACTAAGCGCAACGTGATGTTCCGGAGTTCTCATCGATGGGATGGCCTCGTCCGTCGAAAGTGTGATCATCTTGGATCGCAGGTCGTTGGTTGGTTTATGGGGTTTAACTTCCCAAAGCGACTAAGGCTATGAGAGACGCCGTAGTGGAGGGCTCCGGAAATTTCGACCACCTGGGGTTCTTTAACGTGCACTGACATCGCACAGTACACGGGCCTCTAGAATTTCTCCTCCAAAGAAATTCAACCGCCGCGGCCGGGATCGAACCTGCGTCTTTCGGGTCAGCAGCTGAGCACCATAACCACTGAGCCACCGCGGCGGCTGGATCGCAGGTCGATGATCGCCTGATGCTCATTAAGGAAATCCATGCCCAAGATCACTTCGCGGGAACATTGACGTAGCACTACGAAGGTCGCGGGATAGGTCACTCGCGCTGTGCATCGTCCTGATGGCGTAATGAGGTGGCCCCCTGCGGTGCGAATTTGTGGGCCGTCCCAAGCGGTCGTTACTTTCCTCAGCTGCGCAGCGAATGGTCCATTCATCACCGAATAATCGGCGCCCGTATCGACTACAGCGGTGACTTTCCGGCCGTTGATAACGACTTCTAAGTCGGATGTCCTGGCTCTGGAGTTGAACGTCGTCCTCGGCGTCGGGTATGTGAATCGTGGGTGGGGCGTGTGGTCGAAGCTTTGCTTGATGGCGGCGTCGTTTTGAAGGTAGTTCGCGTCGTGGTCGAGGTTGTCTTTGTATGCGGCGTCGGCGTAGTGGGTGCGGCGTCTTCATACGGCGTGGTCGCTGGAGGATCTTCGTCGTTTCCTCGGCAAGCAACCTGACCTCCACAGGTTGCTTTGTTCAGTTTCCCCTACGGGGGCTAGGGGACCTTCCTCGGACAGCCGCGGCGTAGCTGCGGCCCGGTGATGGAAAACGTGCGGTGGACGGTGACGGGGAGCGGGAAAACCGCGGCTTGACGACACGTACTCCCCTCTGCGCAGGTAGTCGTCGATTTCCCGTGGTCGCTGGCCAGGGAATGGTCGTGGGGCGTCGATGGCGAAACCTCGCAGGCCGATATATGTTTGTACGGGCAGTGGCGAAGTATATGACCGGCTTCGACGCAATGGAAGAAGAGTGGGCGGTTGTTGGAGGTCCTCCAGGCGTCGCACTTCCTGGGGCTTGGGCGCCGGCGTCGTTCGGGGGACGGCGTTCGGGAACAGCTGGTTCACGTCGAAGAGGCGGACTTCGGCTCTCGCGTTGGGGCTGAGGACTGCGTAGTGCAGCGGCGTAGGTTAAGGCTGGAGCTTCAGCTGGAGGCAAAGATGACGACGTGCCAAGCGCATGCTGCACTTCTTCGCGTACGATTTCCTCAAGGGTCGCTACTTGAGGCTGGTTGGAAGACGGTAGGCGACGCAGCTCTTCCCGTACAATTTTTCGGATAACATTCCGCAGGTTGCCTCCGAATGCTGCGCCATCCGAGATGGCAGTCGAGGTCACTTGGGGCAGTCGAGGAAAATGACGCGCTCGTGCTTCCAAGGTTTTCTCTATGGCGGCTGCTTCAGTGGTGAATTCCGCGACCGTCGTCGGTGGGTTGCGGGTCAGACAACCGAAAAGTGCCTCTTTAGCACCACGCATCAAAAGCTGCACCTTCTTCTCCTCCGTCATGTCAGGATCGACACGTTGAAAAAGGCGCTTCATGTCTTCTACGTACGCGGTCACAGTCTCATTCGGGTGTTGGATGCGCGATTCTAGAAGCATCTGAGCTCTTTCTTAGCGTACGACGCTAGTAAATGTACCCAGGAGCTGCTTCTTGAAGGTCGCCCAGGTCGTGAGAGAAGATTCGTGGTTTTCAAACCACATTCTGGCAGGGCCGTCCAATGCAACTTAGAGCTGTCGTCCCAGGCGTTCAGTGCTGCCACACGGTCGTACATGTCCAGCCAGTCTTCTACATCTTCGTGTGATTCTCCACGAAACGTCGGTGGCTCCCGGGGCTGGCGAAGCACGACAGGTGTTGGCTGTGCACCAGGTTCCATCGTGAGGGGCATAGCTGGATAGCAGATCAGCACCTCCACCAGATGTCACGTAGTGGTGACGGCAGTCAGGCGAACAGGAACACAGCGAGAGTGTCTTCGAAACGAAACTCTTTATTTGGGCTGACTTGCGCCCGCAAAGAACTGAATCACTTGGCGGCGGCGTAGCAACAAGCGTGCTCGGCGGTCGTCGAACAAAATGACCGCCGCTGTCGGCTGTGCTCTTTTTAAAGCTGATAGCGAATTCACCTTCGATATAAAGCTTCAGAAGTTACTAGAACATTCTGGCGCAAACTAGAACCGGCTCCGTCCGGATGCGATCAATCGAGATAATTCTAGGCGCGTCTTGCGTCACAAACGAACCGATAAAGCGGCGTGCCGGCAGCCTTGAAGCATTAACAAATAAACACAACAAACAAACGCTACAAAGATTCGCGGCAATATTAAGAACGTCTTTCAGAGGTAATTTGAGGATGCCCTGAGGACATGCTGTGGCTGGACAACAGAACTTTGTGAGGACTTGCTGAGGACGTCCTCAACAAAATGTCCTAAAGAAAAATCCTCACGGCGTCCTGCCAATGTATGTGCGTCGTCTGGGTCAGCACCACATGCTTTCGTTTCAAAGCACTCCAACTAGGCTCGAAACGAGCAAAGCTCTCTCCAGTGCTTAACACAGGCGTACTCTAGACTACGATAACCTATGCTAGAGCAGTCTGGTGAATTGAGGGGAAACATCAGGCACTGCACCGTGCCGAGGTAGCCGATGCCATTCGATCCCACAGCTGCCATCCACTGTTGGGCAAAGCCTCCCTACATCACCACTATTGGGTCTGGGGCATCCCAGCCTGCTGCCACTGTTGCACAGAGCTGAGCGATGAAACGGTCAAGGCGACAGTAAGTCAATGAAACATTTATACACAATAAATTGCTGATGCTTTATCTTCAGTTAAACCTGGCTTGTAAGCGAAAGCTTCATTCCCCTGGTTACACCAAGAGTGCTGCTTGTGGTTGAAACAATTAAGAGATTCCTAGTTTGGCTTAGGGGAATGACGCCCTTGCTTACACACCAGGTTTAACTAAAGATAAACCATCAGCAATTTTTTTGTTTGGCATTGACCTGACCTATGACCTTATGGACCACCTTGGTGTAGCACCATAGCAACACACCATGGCTCCACTGCGGTTTTGACCTCTAAATTGCTTGAAGGTGAAAACCGCAAGCGCCGCGAAGAAAGCCTGAGGTCCCGTAGTGAAGCTTTCGCTTCAGTGTACAACGGCATTACTGGCGTTACTGCACAGGGGCCGAGAGCACAACAGGCTCACACAAAGGAGCGCGGCAATGCCCTGGGAGAGGTCTCATCTCGCTTGATGTCTTCGTCTGCTCCCCGTCTGCTGCTTTGGGAACCGCTGCAGCAGCCAGCTGTTCGAATACTCCAATCAGGTCACGCCACTGGTCACCGTTTGAATTGGACGAATGGACGAGAGGGGGCTCGGCGGTTCAGTTTGGAGCCGGGAAAGGGCTTCCGGAAAAGCATCAGTTGAGTCTCGAGCCAACGCTAGCGAGGAGATGGGGGGAGGGAGTGATTCCGCCGGGCGAGCGTGGATGAATCATGCTGCAGGCCGCGACATGTCCGAGAGTGCGGCCTTGCTTTGAGCGATGGCGGGTGCGCAGCGCTGGTTTCTACGGATGCCAGCAGCATGCGTGCTCGAGCAAACGTGAATAAATTAATAAATAAAACAGCCGGCTCACGCCCATAATTGTAGGGATGGGGTCCGCGAATGCGCCACCATCTGGACACGTGGCCAACGACTCCACAGGCGCAGCCAATAGGACAGTTGTCCTGCATGCACCATTGGTTTAGTGGATGCAGCCAGAGGCGGGAAATAGGACCGGAAGCTGAGGGTACAAGCTGCTGGGTCTCAAATAGATATGGCGGGGCATCTACCCATCAGCATGCTGGTGATTAAATGGCAGTGCCTCAGTGACCTGATCCTGTAAGACGCGCTGGAAGGTGCAAGTCAGCGACGGGTCATTTTTTTTTTCTTCAACTTCCTTGCGGACAAACTGCCGAGTGTGCTGGAGGAGTGACATAGTCCAGAGCACCATCTGTTACTAGAGCCAAGCTGGAAATCCTCTGGGAAGGCGGCACACCCTGTGGTGAGACGCTGTTTGCGCAGCTCATCAAAACTTTGGCAGGAGCTGATGACGTCCGACAGGGTTAAGGGGGGATGAGGATCTTAAAAACTTTTTTTTTTATTTGTGAACATATATTTCTGAAACTTAGCACCCAGATATATCACTGAATGCTGATTTCAATTATGCATCAAGATTTCAAATATCTCAGCTGGAAGGAAATATATGGAAAAATAACATATCGTAATTAGGTCATTTTTTAGGGGCATATATAGTAATTTATCAGTTAAAGATTTTTTAAGAATAAGCAGACATTTGCAAAGGCCCAAAGCACATCCTGAAGCTAACAAAATGTCTCTAAAGACTCTGTCTCTAATTTTGTTGATTATAAATAAACAGCAAAGTTGGAAATAAAAATGACGTGGCAGTAATTAACCCCCACTTGGCCTAATTGCTAATATATCATGTTTGCAGGAAAAAAGAAAGCTTTAGGATGTGTGGTGGACCTTTGGAAATGCCTGCATATTCTTAAAAAATCTTTTGTAACTGATAATTACTGTAAAGGCCGTAAGAAATTGCCTAATTGGGATGTCATTTTGCGGAGAATTTTCTTCAATGCCGAGATATTTGAAATCTAAATGCATATTTGAGATCAGCATTTTGTGATACACCTGTGTGCCAAGTTTTAACAAGTTATGACGAAAAATAAAAAACAGGTTTGTAAGACCCTCATCCCCCCTTAAACTGGAGACATGGGAGAGGCCTTTGCCCTGCAGAGGCAAAGGCTAATATTTTTTGTGAATTAAAGGGCCTGTTTTCTCTCCTCCGACTAATGCCGCCTAAACAACTTTTTCACTGCAGCTCAGACTTGTTCCACGGAAGTCAAGGGTGCCACACGTCTTCCGATTAAGAGATTTAACTTAGCACGATCCGCTAGCTAGCGCTGGCTAGCTGTTTGCACGCCTGCCCCGTCGGAACTAATCAGAGCGTGCACAGGGCGGCATGCGGAAGCACATAGAGCTGCGCTGTATCTTATACATCCTCTGCGATTTAAAGGCAACAATCAGGAACTTCGCTACGAAGAGGTTTCATGCCCCAGCTTTCTCCATCCTGGCAAGAGCCAAATTATCCACAGAATGATACCAGGTTCATAAGAATCAGCGGCTGCCACTGGCCGCAATGGCGTCCTTTGACGAGAAAAAGCCGCCATTTTCTTGACTCGTATCCGACTATAGGACTCAAGAAGTTGACGCAAAGGATTCTCAACATAATGTCACTTTTACTTCCTTGAAAAAAAAAAAAGTGAAAAAAGCTTGTACAACAAAAGTGTTTTACAAAGTGATAGTAGCCATTTTGTTTGCCTATGTACAGACAAGACTGCGTAAAAAACAAAGCAATATGCAACAAGTGGAATGTATGCAACAGCACACTTGAAAAACCTTGCAACAGTTTCCATTCATGCAAAAACAACCTACTGTAAAAGTGACTGCTACAGCTTTATCAAAATGTTTGCTCAGTCACGAAAATGGGACAGTGCTCTTGGTAGTTGCCTCGTGCTTTGAATGCAAATTTCGCAACACCTCCGCGCTAGCTTTCCAGGTTACTCCTAAATGCGCACAACCTGCGGGCATCGAAACATCAGTAGCCAGGAGTTAACCACTCTTAAAAGCTCTATCTACTCAAGCTCATTTTTCAAGCCAGTCTCGCCAAACGAGAGTTACAGAAAAAATTCAGGCAACAGACAACAACTGCACTTTGTAAAAATCGCATAAAAACAATATAAACAAAAAACAGTATCAGTATGATGGCTGTGGACCCAAAGCTCTGTCAGCTTTGCTGGGGAGGTGATGATGACATCAACACCAACAGAGACAGGGCTGTGGGTTCCAGTAAGAAAAAACAAACGATAAAGTAGTTCTGAGCAGAGCACAAGAACGAGCCCAGAGGCATTGTCCTCCCTCGCATATTCACAGGTTCAATTCCTTAGGAGTGCAGCAAATTCGGCTCCTTTTCAACCGGTTAAAACAAGCAGCAGCATTAGCTTAAACTTTTTTTCTCTTCTTTTGCGCTACGCAAAACTGTACAGTTACATCACTCACGTTTCAAAAGTAAAAAAAAAAAAAGGTGGTGGGGGGGCCTCAAAAAACTAGTTGTGGGCACTGTGGCAGCATGGACTCTTCCTCCCTCAACCTAGCCAGGCATAAATAATACATAACTTAGCGCAAGAGTGGACAGAACGCTTCTTCCTGCAACCGGGATTCCATTGTTTCGCGTAGGCATCCTCGTCGTTCACTTCTCCGGTCTTCCAGGAAGTCGCCCCGTGAAGCTCAGATGCAGGGTCACCGTGGTGGAGGTGTGAACGGTGACATCATCTGCCGATCACGAGGGGGAGGAGGAAAGAGGGGGGAGGGGGGGGGGAACAGAAGTGACGACCGAGCAGTGCGCATGCAGCCAATTTTTGCTCCTACCAGGCACCTGCACATACCAAACACACGTGCCAAACACTGGTGAGAACACTCATCGGTGAAACAACCCGGCGTACCGACCGCAAACAGCACCCTGGGCCCACATTCCAACTCGGGTACCCCGGGATACAGGTGCCCAGAAGCACTCACTGGTCAGCCGACGCAGTGGATGTTGCGGAGTTCAGTCCCACTTTCTGTGCTTAAAGGGACCATGAAAAGAATTAAAAGACGCTTGTAAATGTTAGAAGTTATGCTCAGAAGCACTGACACCAAGTATGAGTCTTCGGAACTGAGCCGCCAATTTATTATGGCTTTTTAAAAATCGCGTTTTAAAATTCGCGGGCCGATTGGTGTCGTCGTAGGGAGCGATTTTGAAACCAAAACCGGGAAAACAGACGTCACTAGTCCCATGACGTCGGTAGGCCACCACACGCTGTCATTCGCTCGAGCCGCGGCAGCTACGACGTCACGGGCACACTTCCGGTAGCGGTGAATATAGTCTTCTGCTCGAGGCGCCGCGCGACCCCCTCGGCAGGTCATTGCCTTCACGCATATGTTTCCAATTTACCTCTGCCGCCTCTTTCTGCCGGGAGTTTGGGAGCAAAGAAAGCGCCGAGACCGGAGAGACGCTGCCGACGCACGCTGCTCCTCGGGAGTGCGACAACCAGAAGTCGTAAACTGAACGTCAGCGAATGACGTATTCATGGGCGGAGCCCAGTCCCGGAGCTGTTTTCTTTATTTTTTCTTGGTGCTCCGTGCGTATGAGTTGAGGGGGGAGAGGAGGAGCGTGATTTTTAATCGTCTATAACTTCGTTATTCATGCTAGCTCGAAAATTCTTTCGCTGGGGTGACGAGTGATGGATTGCCTATCTTTACGTAATCTCAATTAATTTGTTTCATAGTCCCTTTAAGGGGGGACACTGGTCTTGAAAAAAAAATTTTTATTAATGAAGTCAGTTACGAAATCATTAGAGAATATGTATTTCTGTGTGCTGATTCTAAATATGTCATTTAATTTCATGTAAAACAATTCCTTGAGCACTTATGCACTTTTTATGCTAGTATTTTGTGGAGAGTTTTGAAGAAAATTTGCTGCGGGAAACTCGCTGAAATGTATGCCATTGGGTTCTCTTGACACCAAAGAATACAATAAGGGTGAAATTGCCTTCCTGCCTATCATAGAACTTAAGTTAGGGTTTTGAAGTTGTCGCTTCAGAAATGAGAAGGAAAATGTGTATTCCTGTTTCTGAAGTGGCAGCTTCAGTACCCTATAAGTCAAGTTCTATGAGAGCCAAGATGATAATTTCACCCTTATTGTATTCCTCGGTGTCAAGAGAACCCAATGGCATACATTTCAGCGAGTTTCCCGCGGCAAATTTTCTTCAAAACTCTCCGCAAAATACTTGCATAAAAAGTGCATAAGTGCTCAAGGAATTGTTTTACATGAAATTAAATGACATATCTAGAATCAGCGCACAAAAATACATGTGCCCTGAAAATTTCATAACTATGACTAAATTAATAAAATTTTCTTTTCAAGACCAATGTCCCCCCTTAAAACAATGCCCAAAATTATTCACCTACAATTGCAACCCTAAAAACTACATTTACTTCGTACACTTGCCTCTAAACACTGTACAAAACTATTCCTGGATTGTTTTGCCGGAAAGGAGAAAAATGAAAACAAGTAAAAAACCTGGCTTAACCACTTAGTTGGCACTGCTCTGAAAGCTTCTGTTTGCCCAAAAGTGCAAATAGGAGGGCTTGTTCCAGTTAATACGATCACAAGGGCAGTCTCAACGGCCGTTGAAGCAACGGCCATCAAAATTTTCGAGGGCCATCCAGATGCACCACTGCCGCAAGATGAATAATTACCACCGAGTAGTGAGTATGCGATTCGACAGATGGCACTAGGAGTAGCAACACTGAGTGAAAACATGAAGTGAAACAATAACAAAATGAGCTTAATATTGAAGCAAGAACAATTTTTAATTTTTTTTTTCCGGAAAAAGCTACTCAGATAGCCCTTTACAGTTCAGCATAATCCACAAGACAGCGATGACGGGAAGACGATGGGCAACAATGCACACTTTGTTTCAGAAGCATTTATTTTCCACCGGAGAAGCTTCCACAGACCAATGAACATTTTGGTTGTGTCCGCTGCTACTATCACTGCAGCACTTGTGGGGCATTTCTTTGCCTTGGTTCTCGCAAAGCACGCAAAGAGGTGAAAAGGAGCAGAACACAAGACTCGTGACGCATAAAAAGAACGGGGCAGGTTTGTTTACATCAGAGCTGTCATTGTTACTACTGAATGAAAAATTACTTCAGGAAATGGTTATAAAGATTTGCTTTATCTATTCCAAATACTAACACTTTCGTTTCTTCAACGTTTCGTGCATAAGGCTGCTCTCAGGTGCCCTTGAGATGTCAAAGGCCATTCATAAAGTTCCACCGGGTCTATACCCATCAAGTTCAATCACTGAAAACTGCCACATGGCACTACCCGATCCCCATTGAGTATCATGTCCAGTGACTCAATGGCTACTGAAATTGCCCCAGCGACAAAGGTATTAGCTCCCTCCATTCCCTCCATTTGTAGCACAGTTTTACTGTTATGCAGATTGTTCTCTCTTTTTCTAGCTAAATTATGTTGATGACTGCAGTGCATGTATTCTATTGCAACATTCACTTGTATTTCAACTATTGTAGTGCGCATGTAAAATCATTGCATGTATTCTATTGCAATAATCACTTGTGTTTGAACCACTGTAGTGTGTATATGAAGTCGCTGCTACCAAAATGGCTCCCTGACCTTGCCAAGCTGTGTTCACAGCTTTTTTGTCATGGAGGCCACCAATGTTGAAAAAATAAATTTGATTTGATTTGAAAAGGCAGTAGGAGCCGCTGTACAACGAGTGCGACCCGAGACGGTGGCAGCGATGTTTATTTTTTTAAGGCGAAAGCCTTTAATGGCTCATACTCGTGGCCTTAACTCTGTCCGTCCATCCGTTACATCTGAAATGAAAGTCATAACTAGTCATTACTAGTGACAAGTCATGACTAGCCAGTCATTAACCAGATATCAGGTAATTAGTCACGACTAGTTAGTCACTAACCAGTCACGACTACCATATTTTCCGGTGTATAAGACGCACCCGCCATATATGCAGGCTGTCATTGAAAAAGTTAATATATAAGACGCACCCGTGTATAAGACGCACCCCAGTTTACCCAGTTAGCACCCGCCATATATGCAGGCTGTCATTGAAAAAGTTAATATATAAGACGCACCCGTGTATAAGACGCACCCGTGTATAAGACGCACCCGTGTATACGACGCACCCGTGTATACGACGCACCCGTGTATAAGACGCACCCGTGTATAAGACGCACCCGTGTATAAGACGCACCCGTGTATAAGACGCACCCGTGTATAAGACGCACCCCAGTTTACCCAGTTAGCACCCGCCATATATGCAGGCTGTCATTGAAAAAGTTAATATATAAGACGCACCCGTGTATAAGACGCACCCGTGTATAAGACGCACCCCAGTTTACCCAGTTAGCACCCGCCATATATGCAGGCTGTCATTGAAAAAGTAAATATATAAGACGCACCCGTGTATAAGACGCACCCCAGTTTACCCAGTTAGCACCCGCCATATATGCAGGCTGTCATTGAAAAAGTAAATATATAAGACGCACCCGTGTATAAGACGCACCCGTGTATAAGACGCACCCGTGTATAAGACGCACCCCAGTTTACCCAGTTAGCACCCGCCATATATGCAGGCTGTCATTGAAAAAGTTAATATATAAGACGCACCCGTGTATAAGACGCACCCCAGTTTACCCAGTTAGCACCCGCCATATATGCAGGCTGTCATTGAAAAAGTTAATATATAAGACGCACCCGTGTATAAGACGCACCCGTGTATAAGACGCACCCGTGTATAAGACGCACCCGTGTATAAGACGCACCCGTGTATAAGACGCACCCGTGTATAAGACGCACCCGTGTATAAGACGCACCCGTGTATAAGACGCACCCGTGTATAAGACGCACCCGTGTATAAGACGCACCCGTGTATAAGACGCACCCGTGTATAAGACGCACCCGTGTATAAGACGCACCCGTGTATAAGACGCACCCGTGTATAAGACGCACCCGTGTATAAGACGCACCCGTGTATAAGACGCACCCGTGTATAAGACGCACCCGTGTATAAGACGCACCCGTGTATAAGACGCACCCCAGTTTACCCAGTTAGCACCCGCCATATATGCAGGCTGTCATTGAAAAAGTTAATATATAAGACGCACCCGTGTATAAGACGCACCCGTGTATAAGACGCACCCGTGTATAAGACGCACCCGTGTATAAGACGCACCCGTGTATAAGACGCACCCCAGTTTACCCAGTTAGCACCCGCCATATATGCAGGCTGTCATTGAAAAAGTAAATATATAAGACGCACCCCAGTTTACCCAGTTAGGCTAGTGAGGCTTAAATAAATGTGCTTGTGCGACCATCGCGAAATGCACCGTACCTGTCAGAAGTTCTTAAGAAACGCTAAGTGATCGAAAAAGGCAACACTACGCCATACTCACCCACGTTTTAACAAAAAAGAAAGAAAAAATGAAAGAACTCTCCCATATGTCCATAACAACATTTCATTCCTACTTAAAACCTTCGAAGTCTTCATTTTCGGGTGCGCTATCAAGAAGTCTGCCCATTTCTGAAGGCAACGCGGATGAAACATTCTCTTCGCACTACGTACACGGAGCAAAGTTGCAAAAGGTGGCTAAAAAAGAACGTCAGCTTGTCTTGGCTTGTCTTGACAATGTCGAGAGGCGCGATTGTCGCGATCTTTTGGCATTTCACATTACTTTTGCTTGGGGCCTCCGAAACGGTCGAGTGTTTGCGATCCCGGAAGTAGTCATCCCCGCCGTTTCATGATAAAGTTCACCTAAAACGAGTTGTGCACGGTGGCCCCCGCATTGAAGTATTAACCGTGTTACCGTCGCATGATTGGTAGTGATATTTTTTCGGTGAAAAAAGCTTGAACATGAACCTGAGTAATTTCTGAACTCACAAAAAAAAAGGAAAAATTCGTGTATAGACGCACCCTTGCATAGGATGCACCAGCAAGATTTTTGACAAAAAGCCGCGTCCTATACACCGGAAAATACAGTAGTTAGTCATTAACCAGTCACGACTAGTTAGTCATTAACCAGTCACGACTAGCTAGTCATTAACCAGTCACGACTAGCTGGTCAATAACCAGTCACGACTAGCTAGTCAATAACCAGTCACTAGTTAGTCAATAACCAGTCACGACTAGTTAGTCAATAACCAGTCACGACTAGTTAGTCAATAACCAGTCACGACTAGTTAGTCATTAACCAGTCACGACTAGTTAGTCAATAACCAGTCACGACTAGTTAGCCATTAACCAGTCATGACTAGTTAGTCACTGGTCAAGACTAGCCAATCAAAGTCGCACCACAGCCGCCTCGTGTATGCCTACGGCAAGCTGCATGGCAAGGCTTTCATCTCGCGCACTTTAGGTCGTCAAAGTGCCCCCTGAATTTTTTTTTCTTTTCAGAAAACACATGTCCAGTTTAAGCCTTGCCCATTTTGACACATCTCCTCGAGGACATTTCCCGAATATGGACCCAGATGTTCACAGTCCTGGCCCCACACGAACTCAAGAGCTCAAGAACTCACCAGCCTCACTGCCACAGGTTGGTGGAGAGCGTGTGGCCCTGGTGGGCAGGGTTGCTGAGGGTGGCCCAGGGGGTGGCCATGTTGGCAGGGACCCCCCCATAGGGCGAGGCAGCGGCAGCCATGCGCCCCATGGCAGGGGGCCAGGCAGCAGTGTTGGCTGCGCCCAGCTGCAGGCCCGCCATCTGCTGCTGCAGCTGAGGGGGCAGGAGACATCACGCAACAGTTAACGAGAACAGGCATATCAAAGAGGGTATAAAACGTTTCATGCGCAGCAAATTGCTTGCCATGGCAGTACGAAGAAAAATGGCAATGCCCAGACAATGAAAACAAGATTATAAAATCGAAAACTACGCAGAGGACAGGATACGTAAAAAGACGTAAAAAGCAGAGATTAGGTTTGGTTTATGGGGTTTAACGTCCCAAAGCGACTCAGGCTATGAGAGACGCCGTAGTGGAGGGCTCCGGAAATTTCGACCACCTGGGGTTCTTTAACGTGCACTGGCATCGCACAGTACACGGGCCTCTTGAATTTCTCCTCCAAAGAAATTCAACCGCCGCGGCCGGGATCGAACCCGCGTCTTTCGGGTCAGCAGCCGAGCACCATAGCCACTGAGCCACCGCAGCGGCAAAAGCAGAGATTAAAAATACTTTACCAAATCATTCACGGTGAAATTAACACCAATAAAGAAAAAATATCTGCAGCCTCCAGGTAGACTGAGCTCCCGCCTTAATCACCACAAAGCAATTCGGCCATACTTGACCCGAACTAACGTCTTTCGCTGCTCATTCTTTCCGGATGCTACTGAGCACTGGAATAAACTGCCCGCTCACGTTGCTGAGTCTACAGGTGTAGCGGCATTCCTGAATGCACTTGGGGATTCTGTCTAGGAACGAGATTCCTGTAGATGTGCGCGTAACTGATTGTCAACTGACTGATTTCTTTTTGTACAGCAGGTGGCTCTACAGTGGCGTTTCTATGCTCTCTTGTATTGTATGCTTGAAGAGGCTTGTTCATTCTTGTGTGTATATGCTTTTTCTTCTTCATTTTCCCTCCCTGTAATGACCCTCAAATGAGGGTTGACAGTATTCATAAATAAATAAATAAATAAATACAGAAGAGAAGCGGACAGAACAAACGCAGTTTTATGACAAGTTTTATGTTTTATGTTTTCGTAAGATCTACCAACTAGCCCCTCATCGCTCACTCCTGGAATGAATACAGTTCTGAACTTCCATCGAAACACCGTAGGTTTAGTTTGGTTTGTTCGGGTTTAACGTCTCAAAACGACTGAGGCTATGAGAGACGCCGTAGTGAAGGGCTCCGGAAATTTCAACCACCTGGGGTTCTTTAACGTGCACTGACATAGCACAGCACACGGGCCTCTAGAATTTCGCCTCCATTGAAATTCAGCCGCGGCGGCCGGGATCGAAACCGCGTCTTTCGGGCTAGCAGCCGAGCGCCGTAACCACTGAGCCACCACGGCGGGTCACAGTAGGTTTAATAAAGAAAATGTCAATAATGCCGCGAATCTTTGTAATGTTTTGTAGTGTTTGTTCATGCTTCAAGGCTGCCAACACGCCGCTTTATCGCTTCGTTTGTGGCGCAAGACGCGCCTAGATTTATCTCGATTGATCGCATCCAGGTGGAGCCGGTTCTACTTTGCGCCAGAATGTTCTAGTAACTTTCCAAGCTTTATCTCGAATGTTCGCTATCAGCACCTTAAAATGAGCGCCTTAGGCTAACTTCCAAACATCCTCTTTTTTTCTCAATATCCCATAGCAGCTGCATGTATATGAGTTTGTTTTTTCCCCCCCGCTTCTGATCTTTGCTTTCCATTCCGCACAGAGCATTTCAAAGGTGCCCATCAGGGTAGCCATGAATCTCTTATCTAGATCCCTCTGCAGCATAGATGTTGGCACCAACTCCATGACCAGGCACACCAAGCACTGTTCCATACACCACAGGCAATGTGTGTGGCACCGATATTCCAGCCACCTCGGTACAGCGGTAATGCAAGCTGCAACATCGCATCAGGTGAAAACGCAACCCCGAGATTTTTAAGATCCAATTCAACGAGCAGCTGCACTTTGTGTAAATGCGCCTGTAGTGTAGGAGGAAGCAACGCACAGCACGTGACGCACACGCAATGCAGGGGTGTAGGCACCCCACCTTTGCCGCATCGACAGGATAGCTTCCCCCAAAGAAAGCACGCTCCCGCCAGATGGCTTTCCCACGATTTTCCGCAAGGGAAGCCATCTTGTGGGGATCCACTTTCTTGCGTAAAAGCACTTCATATAAAGGGTGTCCCAAAAATGACCGATGGATTTTGAAAAACAATAAAAAAAGACTGAATGAGATAGAATTGTATTGTTTGCGACCTTACGCTTAGGAAATCAGGGAATTTTATCCCTTCAAAATTCAAATTTAGTCTACATTTCCACCAACAGGTGCCGGGTATTTTCTTTGGAAACTGCGCCTCGTTTCAACAAAACTGTTTGGTTTTGTAGGGTTTAACGTCCCAAAGCGACTAAGGCTATGAGAGACGCCGTAGTGAAGGGCTCCGGAAATTTCGACCACCTGGGGTTCTTTAACGTGCACTGACATCGCACAGTACACGGGCCTCTAGAATTTCTCCTCCAAAGAAATTCCAGCCGCCGCGGCCGGGATCGAACCCGCGTCTTTTGGGTCAGCAGCCGAGCACCATAGCCACTGAGCCACCGCGGCGGCGTCAACAAAACTGTGTTCCAGGCGGTGGAACTAACACAAAAACACCGGCTGTTTAACGGAATAAACCATTTTGGTACAGCAGAACTGCAATCTCAATAGCACACGCTATCAGCTTGACGGCGAACTACGGAATGATGAGCTCGAATATACTCTGTTTTCGCTATACCTGTTCCAGATCGCCTGCAGCGCCACCTGTTGGTGGAAATGTAAACTAAATTTGAATTTTGAAGGGATAAAATTCCCTGATTTCCTAAGCGTAAGGCTGCAAACAATACAATTCTATCTCATTCCGTCTTTTTTTTATTGATTTTCAAAATCCACCAGTCATTTTTGGGACGCCTAGTATATTGTCTTCCCTTGGAAGTGCTGCGCAGATTTTTTTTTTACATAGAGTCCTATGGGAAACCAAACACATGGTCACACATTGTTCATCTCTTATCCAAGAATTTGTCTTAAGCGAGTTCATCTACTGCACTTTACGAAACCCTGCAGCTAGACATCACTCGCAGGCGCTTCACAGCCAGAAATCACATTTTTGCACACACTCCCCCAGTTGGCCATTGACGATTGGTTTGGTTTATTGGGGTTTAACGTCCCAAAGCAACTCGGGCTATGAGGGACGCCATAGTATAGGGCTCCGGAAATTTCGACCACCTGGGGTTCTTCAACGTGCACTGACATCGCACAGCACACGGGCCTCTAGAATTTCTCCTCCAAAAAAATTCTACCGCCGCAGCCGGGATCGAGCCCATGTCTTTCGGGTCAGCAGCCGAGCGCCATAACCACTGAGCCACCGCGGCGGGGCGGCCATTGACGAGATGTTGGTGCAATACCTGAGGCAAGTGGTGGAAGTTGGCAGGTTGCGTAGCCACTGGACTTGTGTAGTTGTTGCTAAGGAAGGGGTTGCTGTGGAACTGCTGTGCTTCGCCTGCCGAACCATCGCTGCCGCCCACTGGCAGGTGCGGCTGTTGTGGCTGCAAAGCGACACTTGGCTGCTGAGGTCCACCCTTCGAGGCATGACACAGCAGCACTAGCACTGCACTTTAAACACTATAAATGAAACCTAACGAAAGGTGACGAAGGAATGCTGCTGCTACCTCCACAATGACCAGTGGTTATAGCCTGTTATTAAAGGTGCACTGAAGAGGAATCTGAACTCCTCTTTTTGCCGCGAGAACTCAATCTACACGTTCCGAGCATTCTTAGAAACGTCGACTTATTGCCCTGTGTGGCCGATTTCCCTAATTAAATCAGATTAACATCCAGCTCCCGCCTTTATTTTTTAAATTTTCCCCGTACAGTGGGCGGACTCGACCAACGCGTGGAGTGCCTTTCAGCCAGCTCCGTGGAGGCTTAGCTGTCGCTTTATTTTGTTTTTTAGGTTTCCGTGAATAAATAGTTTCATTCGCAGATAACATAGCCGCAAGATAAGCCCGCAGAAATAAAAATACGCGCGGACTATTTGCTACTACAGATTACTACGTATTACTCCGCCGATGGCAGAGCGGAGAGCCGCCAAGGGACTGGGTGAAAGGCACTTCATGCGTTGGTCGACTCCGCCCACCGTACGGGGAGAATTAAAAAAAAAGACGGGAGCTGGACTTTAATCCGATTTAATTAGGGAAATCGGCCACACAGGGCAATAATTAAATGTTTCTAAGAATGCTGGGAACGTATAGATCGAGTTCCCGCGGCAAAAAGACGAGTTCAGATTCCTCTTCACTGCACCTTAAAAGAAAAAAAAAAACCCGGAGGACTCCATAAATTTCTTTTCCTTGGTAAAACCTGACTGCACGGCTTTTTTTTTGGCTCTGTTCCTGTTTGTTCAACAGCAACAGAAGACTAGATTTACAAATGAACAATTTTTTTAGGCACGTGCGAATAGTGGTTACCTGGTTCAAAGCAAATTCAAAGCGAATTTCCCTCTAATAACTAAGAAGAAACGTGGAGGCTAACAAAGAGGGTTCAGGTTCAGTACAACGCAGTGTGCTATAGAAAGAAAAATGATAGGTGTAACGTTAACAGATAGGAAGCGAGTGGATTGGGTGCGGGAACAAACGCGGATTAAATACATCCTGGTCGAAATCAAGAGGAAGAAATGGGCTTGGGCAGGGCATGTAATGCGAAGGCAAGATAACTGCTGGTCCTTAAGGGTAACGGAGTGGACTCCAAGGGAAGGCGAGCGTGGCAGGGAGCAGCAGAAAGTTAGGTGGGCGGATGAGATTAAGAAGTTTGCGGGAATACGGTGGCTGCAACTGGCAAAGGACAGGGTTAATGGGAGAGACATGGGAGAGGCCTTTGCCCTGCAGTGGGCATAGTCAAGCTGATGATGATGATGATGATGAACTTCTAATTAGAAGCAAATATTTTGAATACTTTTGACGCATAAAAAAGGTCGAAAGGCACAAAAGGCATTTTCAAAATCATGTACTTTTGGAGCACACGAGGCCATTAGATGAAAAAGAATAACTGAAGCATTGTCACACTCATCGAAGCTGCGTCGACTTCCTGCAAAAATGGCCATCGAAAATTGGGGGGTCTACCTACATGAGGAGCCTATGTAATTGTGGGGTGAGAGACCAATCTACGAGACCCCGCCAAATGCTAGTCTTAATTGAGATTGTGTCATTGCACACATATTACTTTTTAAATGATGACTCCAGGAACAGCCACTAGGTGTTCGCAGTGCGCGCCCAGCGCCCCCCTGCACCGGGTCTCCGAAAGGAGAGTTCATTTCCATGTGCCTCGTGCTAGCTTCCTCTTGTGCTCTCACTGTCACACTTGATTCACAAATTTGTTGCACAGAAGAGTGGCTGCGGCACTAGCTCTCAGTTCAGACTCGTTTCGCGGAAGTCAAAGGAACTGCACATCCTCCAATTTGAGAAATTTAGCACAGCGCGATCCACTTCCGTGGAGATACACTGCGCACGTGGAGATCATGAAGATCACCCTGAGGACAGCGCCAGCCAGCTGTTTGCACGCCTCCCCTGTCAGGACCAATCAGTACGTGCACAATGGCAGCACGCGGAAGCAGACTGCCCTGTGCTAAATCTGTCAATGCACGCCGCTGTGCCAGTTACAGTGCATGTGCACCGCACTTCCACTAGCTCAAGACTGCTGCCACAAGCACGAGGAGACCGGCTCTGGCATACACGCAGGTCCGCAGGCTTGTGGCGCAGTGCCATCCCAGAGGAGGTACGCTGAACCGAAAGCGCACGAAGCAAGAGTTCCAGAAATGTTGTTCCCTCTAGTCAAATATTACTTCAAGATTTCTAAACAATCTGATCAAATTGAATGTCGAACAATTTACTATTCGACTGAATGTTCGAAGCTATTGAATATTTGCACACGCTTAATTTTTTTCCCCTGCTACTCGATTCAAACTCCCAACTTCAGTAACAAAAAGGACTTTGCAGTCACCGTTCGGAAGTGAATGGAGGTGCAGCCGAGCCTAAGTGAGCCACAGAAAAAAAAAAAAAATCGTGCTAACGTCATTGCCATTTGCTTGCAAAAAGAGGCAGCAGTAGCAATGCACACATTTCTTTTTTTTTTTTTTTTTGTTTCTAGCTCATAAAAGCTGTTTTCAGGGAGGGTATCCTTTTTGACCCTTAGAATGCGATAATATATACAGGCCAACTTACATCTGCCCTCAGTGTTCTTTTCGTGTGGCATAATGTTAAATCGATCGATGTTTGAAAATGCTTATGCCTTTCAGAGAAATCTGTGGAGCCATGGCAAACAACCTGATCCAACATGCAAGTTGTTACTACATGGCATATTCCTGCACTGTGACCAGTAGTTAAGAAAAGGACCCCTTAATGCCGTATAACAAGATCGCTAGCTTGCTTTGAGCTGTTGCATAGTCAATAGAAAAAGAACTCACCATAACAAATTCTCCAACGTTCACCACAAACTATTTCAAATATTGCAAACGCAAATTTTTCTTTTTTTTTTAAAGCAATGCCACACACCACAACATGGCAATACCTGAGGAAGGTGCATGCCAGCCCCAGGCATGGATGCAAGGCCCTGAAGAAATGCGTTCGGCGGCATGTAGCCAGCACCTGCAAGGCCAACAAAAAGCAGCAGCACACGAGAACATGTAAGCACAAAAGAGAGCAATACAGAGCAGTGGCACATGAGGCACTGCCTCGGAAACACAGAGAATGCGCAAACAACAAATTTCTGGAATAGAGGTGAACTAGCCATCATAGCAACAAACATCTAGCAGTCAATAACAAACAACTGGCGGTCAATGAAAATGCAAAATCCACAAATGACACCAACCTAACTGCACCAAGAGGCATCACTGGAACTATATGAATGGTAGGGGGGCAGTTAACCTGCCTGGGCCTCAGAAATGGTCCCAACCATAACTCCTTCAGAAACCAACAATTCTATGGGAGGAAAACCTTCAACTTTAGTTATTTTGTGAGGATCATTTCTACACTGCACAGACAAAAATTCACTCATACTGCTGCTGAGCCATTATATGTATCCACTCCGACTCCAGACTAATTCTGGGGTCTCAATTACACTTCTTTCGAATAACTTCTACCAGAAGAGGCCATTACACAAACAACTAAGCTTATTTCAGAGCATTTAAAGCACAGATGCATGAAAAACAAGCAAAGGAAAATGGGGGTTTATGGGTTTGCGGTGGTTTAAAGTCCAATGGCAACTCAGGCTATGAGGGACGCCGTAGTGAAGGGCTCCGGAAATGTCGTGCAGCTGAGGTTCTTTAACGTGCACTGACATCGCACAGTACACGGGCCTCTGGAATTTCACCTCCATCGAAATTCAACCGCCGCAGCCTGGATCGAACCTGCGTCTTTCGGGTCAGCAGCCGAGCACCGTAACCACTGAGCCACCGCGGCAGACGGAAATGAAACTTAAAACTCCAGAAGCACACCGATGCTTGTGTAAACAATGTTTCCGCCTCAGAAGCAGTTTTTTGGGTTCATTTCACATACGCCTACCTTGAATCCAGCCATTCATGGAACATTATATCCTAGAAAGGGAGTAGTTACTCAGCATCCACTCAAGCACACCTATATGGAGACGCTTCTGCGGGAGTTTTCTGTGGAAGCTGCACAGCTTTCCTTTGTAGCCATACAGCCGCGCTTGAACAGATGCTGATAAATAATTACTCCCTTTCACAAACCTACTCCGCAGCAGGGGATTCCCCTAGACAGTGGACCAATAATACTTGTATATCCTAGCAGTACCCATAACGACCACAAAAAATTCAGGGGGGCACTCTGACAATCTAAAGTACGCGAGGTGAAAGCCTTGCCACCAACGAGACGACGACCGTAGGCACACACCAGGCGGCTGTGGGGCGCCTGGCAATCACGACTAGCTAGTCGTGATTGGCCACATAATAAACTATCCATGATTGGTTAATGACTAATTCGCCATGGTTGGTTAATGCCAACCATCCATGACTAACTAGTAAGGACTGATTAATTACTAGTTAGCCATGACTAATTAGTTGATGACTAGTAATGACTGGTTAATGACTAACTAGTCATAGCTAACCAGTCATGACTGGTTAATGACAAACTAGTCATGACCAGTCACTTCAGATGTAACGGACGGATAGACAGCGTCATGGCCGCGAGTATGAGCGCTTAAAGGCTTTCACCTTAAAACAACTTGCGCGTAACTATGCTGACACCATGACCGGAGGGGTATAAGACACTCACCCGGAGCCATTCCATAGATGGCCTGCATTGGCATTCCCACGGGCGCCACCGGCGCTGCCCCATAGGCACCGACTGCCGGGGCCGGCTGAGATGTGCTGTACAGGGACAGGATGGACTCCTTGGTGAGCACGTTGCGCTGGGTCGTACTCTCCACCGGTGTGGTCTGGCCAAAGAAGGCCTTCTCTTCGGCGGTGGAGGACGCGTCTGAGACACCGGTGACGGGGGTCGTGGCGGAAGCAGTCGTGATAGGAGCGGCGCTCAGGAACTCATCAAACGGATCGTCTGCAGGCTGTGCGAGGTCACCAGTTCCCGGCGAACCGACGTCTGCACCACAAGTTAAAAAAACCAAGCCATTACGAACGCAGAATCCGCAGCACTCTGTGCACTGTCCGAGCGCTGTTTTTGGCACAGCAAGTAGCTATTTTGAACTGGAAGCTCAACACTTGGACTAAAGCAAACTTCTACATAGGCTGTGCGCTACAAGAAAAAGATATAATTCCTTGCACACGACACAACAAGTGTCTGCCACTGCTCAAGCTCGGATACCACGTGAAGTCGGCTGTTGCATTTGTCTTTTAATTCACTTAGTTTCCACGGTTGCACATCTCTGAATTAAGGCAGAGAAAAAAAAGGTTTGCATGGCTCTACAGCTCCCCACCACTTATGGTAAAGAACAGTGTCCATCATGCAGTAACTTTACAAGGCAACAATGTCCAGCAAACATTCTTGATTGTTGCCCAGTGCAATAGTTGCAGCACCATATGCCATAATCCTTGCCTAATGCTCAGTGCCACTTCTTTAAGTGAATCTGACAACACTGTGAAGGTACTAAGCCCACCGCAGCCAGGGGCAGATTTATGGGAGGAGGGGGGCGGGTGGGGGAGTCCGACCACCCTAAATGAGAAACTGTAAAAAGAAACTGTGCTCAATCCCATTTTTTAGCCGAAAGAGTCCAATAAACTGCATGGTTAGAATGGAGCCACTCCTTCCAATAGAGACCCTTAAATCCGCCCCTTACTACAGCAGTTTAGCCATTCATGTTCACTACTAGGCGAAAGTGGGACGATGAAACCACAATCCAATCCAAGCATGACCAATCCAAGCATGGCGTTACAATCCAAGCATGACCTATGCAGAGCACAGTGTAAGTGCCCATTACATATTTGCCTTTACTCTTTGCACAAACACTGGACAGGGAGCCATTCCTACATACTAGCATGCAACAACACGCAGAAAACACCAGGGAACGAAAATTAGGGGCTCATTATGATATATACATAAAAGAGCAGAGAGCCACCGAGATTAAGGAAAGCAAAATACTGCTTTTATGTTGATGTTGATCAGAATGAGAAATCAATTGCGTACCAGTTGTTTACACAGGAGATGACTTTTCAGAAAGTAGAAAAAAAAAGAGATGACCAGAAAGAGACACCAGTAACGAAAAAAAGGTTTGGTTTGGTTTATGGGGTTTAACGTCCCAAAGCGACTCAGGCTATGAGAGACGCCGTAGTGGAGGGCTCCGGAAATTTCGACCACCTGGGGTTCTTTAACGTGCACTGACATCGCACAGTACACGGGCCTCTAGAATTTCTCCTCCAAAGAAATTCCAGCCGCCGCGGCCGGGATCAAACCCGCGTCTTTCAGATCAGCAGCCGAGCACCATAACCACTGAGCCACCGCGGCGGCAGTAACGAAAAAAAACATTTCCGTACACTTTCCTTGGTTTCAATGACTGCTGGCTTTCTTTCTTCCACATGCAAGCTCGAGATGAGGCAAGGTTTTTGCAAACGGAGTTTTCAGACTAACCGAGACCGAGCAGGTCTGCCGTGTTTTGAGAGGCCGTCGAGGTGTTGGTGACCGGGCTGGGGACCGGTGTCACGTTGCCCTGGGGCCTTGGCAGCGCCACCTTTCCTCCTGCCGGCGACGGCGCCTGCATGCGACACGACGCTCTTACAACCTGCGCCAATTTCTTCCACGCCAGAATTCCCAAGTGCACGTGCAAACAATCCCCCCGAAAACAGTGCAGGACCAAATGAGAAGTGCCAAGTAGCGAAGAAAAGACACAAACAGTACAAGATGTACCCAGCGTAGTGTTCAGCACAACACCTACACACGCCAGAATCTATCTGTTGACATATCTAGGAACATCGCTTTTTCACAATTCATTGTTTGTTTCATTGTCACTGGAAAGCCCCACATTAGATACCGAAGCTAGTGTACAGTTTCTTTAGCTCGCAGCCACTGTGTCATAAGTCATAACTGCCATTGCAAGATACAGCCCCTGCTCAAACACACTGGGTAAGATATGACACTTGAGGCTTATAAACTAGCACATGTCCCTTGACTCGTTCCCTACAGTTGGCAAAATGGCAGTTTTCTGTAGGTTCCTTTTTTCTTCTTCTGTAAAGACTGTCACATCTAAGACAAACTTTATGCAATATAATAAAAAAAAGCTAAATAGATTCGCTTTGTGGCACACAAGTTTGAATATGAAGTTGCATGTTGCAACATAAAATTTTATTGCCCAAAAACTATATTTTAGGAAAAAATTGAACAAAACTTGAAGAAATGCTTTTGTAAATGAAAAAAAAATTTAACAAATTTTTCGAGGTGTACAAAATTTTGAGCATTCTATTGGCCACTGCCTGTGAAAAAAATTAACGTTCAATCTTGAATGGCATTCTTGGTAGATAATAACTGGAAGTCATATAGTAGTTTGGTAAGCCATGCAATGGAGTGCGGCCGCTGATGTTCAGGGCTGGTTTCCAACTTCATCAGTGTCAGAACTGAATTCAGACAATAAGGCAGCACCTTCAGACTCACTGCTGCTTCGTCAATAAAATCGATCACAGACAGAGCGGAGTCAGATCTGAGACGTTTTGAAGTATGCATCGCGGATGTGGATGCTGCCATTCTCGAATGACTACGACACTGCCGCATCTTCGAAGTGCGTTAAAAAACAGCTGACTCGTGCGAAAAAAAGTAAACTGCATCGAAATCGAAACTTCAGTTATGCAACTACATGCTAGATGGTGGTGCGTGTCTATAAGTGACGTGGAAGGGTTCAAAATCGACGCTTGAAGTCACCATTAGCGGGCTAACGTTGCTCAATGGGCGCGGTAGGGAAAGAGTTAATGGCTTCGTTTATTGAGACAGGCTAGAACATGGCACTGGCTCTCGTTTTACTAGCAGAAGCCTTGCCTCTACTCAATAACAGACAGGGCTTTTGCTTGTAGCACGAGTTCACCCTGTGGTTAGCCGCTGGCCACTTTCTTTTCAGGCAATTAATTTGAAACTAAAGTCTGAGAGCAAGCCCACAATGAAACGATGTCGTCCACAACTACAAAAGCAGCCACAGACTCACTGGGATATCGGTGCTGGAAGTCTTTGGCTTGGGTCGCTTTTTATCCTTCTCCTTTCGGCGGTCTTCTTCTATGTCAAACTGAAATCAATCAAGCAATTCGGCATTTTCCAAGAGCGCAACGATTAACATAGTTTGCAGACATAACATGTTCCATCACTAACACTTTCTGCATGTGAGCAACCTGAGTGATGTTACAACCCTCAGCTGCGTTCATATGTAGCACACAGGCAACCCTGACGAACAGTTTGTCCCTGCCCATAACGCTGAAACAGTTAATAATATGCTAATTCTTACTTTCCGAGAACGATAGCAGAATGGAATGATTTACCAGCATCTCTCTTAAGTCCAGTACATTAACAATGTTCGAAAAAGTATCTCCATTCCGCACTAAAAAGTTTTTTCCAGTGTCATACGCCTAATCACTTGGTGATTACAGCTCGCCTAAGGTGAAGGCCGGAAATGTAGAAATGTTTTTCTTTTTTTTCTTTTTCTGTGCGAAATAAGTGTTTCTCAAGTGAAGCTTCTGTAGAAAAAAAGAAAAACATTACGCTGCAAGAAATATGGTTGTGTAGATGAAGATGAACTTTGTATTTTTGCATAATCAAAAGGAAACATGTTACTCCTCAAGTGTCACGCCCCACCACTGTAACGGCCCCACGGCCAACAGTATTTGCAAACAACAACAATAAAAATAATAAATAACTTCATACCACAGTACTGAAGATGTGATGATGTGATGAGGTATAGTAACAAAATGAGTGGGAACTGCACAAGTAGGCAGCAGAGAAATTTCGCCCAAGCCTCACTTCTCAGTGCAGATAATCATGCACAAGGCCCACAATCAAATTTGCCCTCGCGGAAGACATCCTCGCCAAGTGGCATGCATGCATACTGTAATAATTAAACCATGCATTTTGGCACACGTGAAAGCGGCATCCTGGCTACAAGGTCTGCAGCAATGGAGATCTCCAGATAGAAACGGTCTCTGGCTTCTGACCTGGACATTGGCTTCATTACTGCAGCTTCATCTGGTAGCCTTGGTTGGGGTTAGGCTTAGCAGTTGGCCCGAAATTCCGCAAAATGGTCATTTCCAGACACCAGCGATAAAAAACCAGTGCTGCAAGCACTGCCATACTGTCCTAAAACCAGGCCTAACCATGTCTGCAATGAACAGTCTTACTACGGTCACCAAACTTGGATCTTCTCCCAATAACAAATTACGTATCTGATCAAACCCCCATCCCTTGATGCCGAAACACCAGTTTCCATAGCCAAGAATTCATTAGTGAATCACAGACACAGACGCGTAGATCAGAGCACATTAACAATTTTGACACGAAAGTGAACAACGATCAAGCACGGCACTGTGTACACAGGTGTCACTTGGTACCATGTAAATTTCTTGCTCCCTGTAGCCAGCCAGAACAAATAGCTCAACTTTTGTGGCTATGGTCCAGTGAAGGCAGTTGCTATACATAGCAACAAGCTCAAATTACAAAGCTTGAATGGTTTGGTTTGGTTTTGTGGGGTTTAACGTCCCAAAGCTACTAAGGCTATGAGAGACGCCGTAGTGGAGGGCTCCGGAAATTTCGACCACCTGGGGTTCTTTAACGTGCACTGACATCGCACAGTACACGGGCCTCTAGAATTTCTCCTCCAAAGAAATTCTAGCCGCCGCGGCCGGGATCGAACCCGCGTCTTTTGGGTCAGCAGCCGAGCACCATAGCCACTGAGCCACCGCGGCAGCACAAAGCTTGAATGGCTCGACCAGACTCTTAAAGTGACAGAAGAACAGAACAAGAACATTTTGATGCCCTGTTTCAAACAGCGTATCTGCCACAAAAATGCCACACGGGGGCATGGCATCTAACATTTTCAGCAGTGCAATAAAATCTTTTCGCTACAGATGAGGGTGTCAACAAAATGGTTTAAGATTATGTCCTAGTGTGCAGACTTGTTCCACCATTGCAACGAATAAAAATGAACAAGTTCCTTCCAATGATATCACAAGGCTGAGCTTCAAATGGCAAAAAGTGAAATATTTCAGTGCACACTTGTTCTACGAATAACAGACAAACAACTTACAGCAGGTGGTGGCATAGGAGGTGGAACCCACTCTTTGGCTATGTACTTCTTCTGTTCATACTTTGAACGAATGAAGGCCTCTAGGGACCTGTGAGGGGAAAAGTGCAAAGTATGAAAACACCAGAATGAATCAATACACTACTTGGCACACATGAAGGCAATAAATATACCAAACTCTCAGACATATCACAAGCTGCAGCACTTTCACATGCAACATTATTTTGATGAGTAGGTACTGTAGAAAGAGTAGATACAAGAGTGCAAGGCAGCACCCATTGCACATTTCACCCAAGTTGACTTGCGTAATGCCGTGGAGGGCAGACCTTTCAGAAGTGCAGGCCAAGAACATGCTCTCATGGTCATTCGAGCCTCTTCTGAATGACCCACAGCCCAAGATGTCAGCTTCACATCATGAGAGGGAATGAACAGCACGGTGGTGCCATCTGTCCCCAACAACTGTAAATTAAAGGCAAGCCCTAAGCAATTTATTCTCTTGTTTTCGATTCTGAGACAGCTCAGAAGGTTACATATCCCAAAGATGACAACAGTGCTGAGGATGAATAGTGATGCAAAAAAAGGGAAGAAAGTCTCGGAGTTCATCTGCAATTTTGCGAGCAATGCAGTCACCTTTTCATGTATGAAAAGCACTAGTCGTGTTCCCGAAGAGGGTCTAGTTGCCGTCAGTATTCCCTTTCAGTGTCCCATCAAAGGGGACCTTCCTATCTGACTGGATGCGAATGATACTAAGCACCTCTTGGGAAATTTAATCCCTCAGAGACTTACTTCCTATCAGTGTCATTTTTAATGATCTGATTGGAAACTTTTAACGACAGGTCATTCAGGACACACAAACAGGCAAGCTCTCTTAGCCCGATTTGCTTGGCCCATGAATGCAATCTAAATACCAGTGCTGTTATGCTTTACATGCATCAGATTTTTGTTGCTAAAAAGTACCTTTAAAAGTCGCAGTAATCATGCTTAATCCAAAGAAGTTCCACTATTTTGCTTGCCTAAGTGATGTGTTTTGTTTTTCATGGCCTGTAACATATCTTTAGGTTGGTGCAGTTATGGTAAGCACTTTACAAAAGCACGTCTTCTGAAAAGCGTCAGTTATGACACCGCACAAGGTGAAGTGCTCCCGCTGAAAACTGTGCTGAACACAGCCATACCAGGTGCGCAAAGCCATGCAACAAGAACCAGTTTTGTGAGAAAACGAAATAAGAACCTACGAATCTGTTTGAGGACGTCTGAAGTTGTCAGGTAGGTTAGCCTCGTAGACCGCCCTCCCCTTGCTGTTGCCCATTTGCTGGAGGCACTGCAGAGAAACGCACAGGGACAAAGGCTCATTGATCAGGATGGAACGACAGTCAGTCGGTTGACCTGCCCACGCAGCAGATCTCAACTGGACGCAGTTCTCCATTGTGTCTGCACAATGAAGAAGGTGAGCAAAGCTTCGAATGCCTTACACACACTAAAAGTACCGCTCACTTGCAAGGTCCTTAATATGCACAAAAACAAGAGATAGCTTGAACACCATCCTCCGGTGCCATGCATCAATTAGTCACATGATTTAACATACCGTATTTACTCGCATATAGGTCGACCTTTTATTTAAGAAATGATTTGGTTTGGTTTATGGGGTTTAACGTCCCAAAGCGACTAAGGCTATGAGAGACGCCGTAGTGGAGGGCTCCGGAAATTTCAACCACTTGGGGTTCTTTAACGTGCACTGACACCGCACAGTACACGGGCCTCTAGAATTTCTCCTCCAAAGAAATTCTAGCCGCCGCGGCCGGGATCGAACCCGCGTCTTTTGGGTCAGCAGCCAAGCACCATAACCGCTGAGCCACCGCGGCGGCATTTAAGAAATGTTGTCCATAATTAGTTATAGACCTACATCGTGACGCAGGTCTTCATCATCATCATCATCATGCGGCTGCACAGAGTGAATTGCTGTGCGTGTACTCGCATTGCTCTTTCGCTCATTTCTGTGGTCTTATCGTGGTAGACAGCTTAGAAAGCAGTATATTTTGGTGCCCCGGGCAGGAGCGGTTTATAGTAAAGCATGGGAGGTTTTGGAGGCGTACCACATAAGAGAAAAAAGTGTCAGCGATACATCTGTGAACCTTTTTAAAGCTACGATTTCGTATCTTGAACGGCTCTGTTGATTGCACATCAGGTTTCTTTCTTCGCATGCCTAGGTTTCTGTATATTTGCTCTCTTTTCAGAGATTAAAGTCAGATGAAGTGTGTGCTTGTCCTAAGTGCATGTTTTTCAAAAGATATGGGTCGACTTACATTGAAATAATTTTTTTTATATTTTTCGGCAAGACCAATGTATAGGGGTCGACCTATATTCGTGGTCGACCTATATGCGAGTAAATACGGTAATGCTTTACGAGTGCACTTATAAGTTAGCTCTTTCCTCTGATCTTTGGCAGAACAGCAGAGCACAACTGCCAAGATTTAAATCTCGTAGGTTGGGCTCAATACAAAATACAATAAAAAGAAAACCTGTGGGAGCCCCAGAAGTCAATTTACGAAGCAGCCTAGACGTTCAAAATGAAGGAAAAAAGGCACGTTGCAAAATTTACTTGGCAGAAATTGGTGCCATGCACTTTAACGATGAGTAGGATTTCGTGCCACTTAACAATAAGATGTTTTCAGCACGGCCCCTTGAATTCAACACACAATACAGCTGAACTTTATAGAGTAATGAATATTATAAAGGAAATGCATTTCCCCTTGAAATGTAACAGTCATTAAAAGGAATTACACAACAATGGCCACACCGAAACAATTTTACTATCTAATATCACTGCAGCATGGTCTAGTTAATATCTAAAATGTGGCACGCTATTGTGACAGCACACAAGTCCATGCAACCATAACCTCTGTTATCAGCTCCATTATCGGCTTCCACAATACTGGCAATATCAGGTTATTGTGATGGCACTTAAAGGTGCACGAGTCCATGCAACCATAATTTCCGATATCAGCTGCATTATTGGCTTCCATATTATGGCATATACTTCACACAAAAGTGCAGCTTATATACTGGCACTTGAAATTGTTCAGATAGGTGCCATTACTATACAAGCTGAAGCTTTTATGAAAAAAAAAAAATGCAAGGTTACCAAATGCATCCGTAGCTAGGCATAGTACTTAGCTCCCATTGAAGCAATAACAGGCTCAAGTAATTATCACATCAGCACATGGATACAACACTGTTGACAGATTTAGGCAGCAGTTTGAGAGACAATTCTTAGGTCATTCTGAAATTTTACTAAATTGTCAAACTCTCTACGAGCGAGTTCATGCCCCCGGACGTCATCAACCTGTACAGCGTAGTGGAGGAGACTTGTAGAGAAAAAATAAGGGCCACCTATAACAGCCACCACACCAAACAACACTGACTTCGAATGTGGAAGAAATGTATCATATGAAGTACATGTTTGAAGCTCTGAAGGCAATTCTACAAGGAAATAATTTCCGCAAGACTCTAGGAGCAGAGGAAAGCATTTAGACAGCTCTTAAGCAGAGTCAATTTACAGGCCAAGATAGACTAATGACAAGCGCATGCAGCAAGCTCAACCAACAACAGTGAAAGTCCAATTAAAACTGATTTGTTGTCTCACAGCACAGTCTGGGAGGCCAGACTGTGTCACACCATGTTTCTTTTTCTGACAGTGAGTTTACCCACAAAACGGACACACAGGCCTGCCATCACGATGATGCTTTAATAAAGGAGTAAGCACACATCTACCCCCCTCGAGGTTCGCTCAACTTGGCGCCCGAAACTGGCCTCAAAACACTTCGCCGCGCGCTCACAGATAAGAGGGCGCGGTGAAACATCCCGCCTCGAGCTGCGTGGCCGCAGCTGTTCTGGACTCGACAAAAAGGCCGCAGTGAGAGCACACGTAGCGAACGTCAGCGCACAGCCTGCGGGCAAGGAAAATTAAAGAAAAAAAAAAAGAAACTGCACGGCCGATTGAAAGCACGTGACCTCCTACCTACTTTATGCGCTTAGTTTCGCGCAAGTTTCGTCGCGTTCAATATGGTGTGATGTCAAAATGTGGCCAAAACGATGTATCGAATCAGCTGGAGGCGGCAGCAAGTGAAATGGGCATACCCGTAAGCGAAGGAAGTAACTTTTGTTTTGCACTTACGGCCACTTGCTCCGGAGTCCAGGTGTCCAGGTTCACCGACTTGACCCGAGATATGTGGACGCCGAGGTTCCGGTGGATGCCCGCACAGCGGATACAGAGGAACATGCCCAGGTTCCAAGAGGCCCATCGCGGTCCTAGGCGGAAAAAAACATCCCACAAGAATGCCGTCGAGTTAGTTTTGAATTAAGGTATTCGGTTACGTCATGGCCAGTTCCTGTGACACATCGTCTAGCCTGGCGCTTTACAGTATCCGCCAGTCAAAGTTGGGAGGATTCAGCGAACAGCCAAGAAGCCACAAACAATGAGCAGAGCATGTTCGCGTCGTCGCAATCAAAGCGCTTCTTCAAGAAGCCACAAACAATGATCGGAGCATGTTCGCGTCGTCGAAATCATAACGCTTCTCTAGGTACACGCAAAACAGGTTTAGAAACACAGTAACCACTTAGAGCAACAGTTTTGGCGTGCTCGAATCAGAAGATTATCCAATATTTGCGCGTGCATGCGTGTTCGCCCATTAGGTAGATTGATATGCCGTGCGTGTGCGCGAAAAGCAGCCTGCCACAGTGGCAACACCCGCCCCCAGTGAAACGCGAGCTTCTGCTTTCTTCAGTCGCTGTGGGAGCAGCGGTAGCAGGAACAAAGCCTGCAGTGGCAACAACGGAAAGAGACGACAGACAGGATTCGGGCACACACCCCCTGGGTAACAGATTCGGTTTCCCTGAACGCGCACACATGACGACAGCGAGGACATCCACCTCCCTCCCTGCACCCTCTCCCTTGCAAGCAGCGCGCGACCGATTTGGCAACCCGCGCACGGCTACAGTAGGCAATTATTCAGGAAACTGCACAACCGACGTGTTTGAGAAGTGTTTAACGCCCGACATTAGGGGAGGCCGAGACCCCGAGATAGTGAAAGAGCGACGACTCTAAGCCTTGTGAACAGAAAGTGAAGGATAAAACGACGGGCCACAAGTGTATAGCACGGACCTTTGGCGTCGCAGTCAACGCAGTACTTGTTGTCCTCTTCGCGAAGGAGTTGCCCCAGGATGGCCTGGCACCTGTCCTGTATCTGCTTTTGCCTCTCGCGCTCAGACTTGCTTGCCATCACAAAGCGGTCACCACGGCGGGCACACACACACGATCGAACCACGTACGGCCTGGACGCCTCGCAACTGTGTGGCAGCCGTAAGCGAAGACCGACACCAAGCAAGCCGGCCGACTGACTGCCACTGACGTCACGGCAGTTGAGGAAGTGACGCAAAATAACCTGAAGCGCTGAAGCAATTTCCTGGACCTCGCTGCGCTCGCTGCAGCTTGCGTTGATGCTTCGGATAGAGCTCGAAATACATAAGGAAGGGCGCGAAAGCCGCGATAACGTTGCACGTAACGTTACCAGAACAAAAGTGACGTTGGATGAAGGGGGTCGAAGGCCCATGAAAAAGAAAGAGCTGCGAGGAGGTTGTGATATGACGCTCTCAAAGAAGTTAACTGAGCAATAGTTATTCAAAACACTGTTGATCGGATTAAACCTTAAAACTATGCTAATAAAGGAAAGTGAAAGAATGCGTCGTCTATACCGATGGCGTCACCAAGAATGTCGCCCTTACCCTGTGAACCTATCTATCTATCTATCTATCTATCTATCTATCTATCTATCTATCTATCTATCTATCTATCTATCTATCTATCTATCTATCTATCTATCTATCTATCTATCTAATCTAATCTAATCTAAAACTCAGGAGGATTAGAGCTCAAAGCCATGCAGGATATAAATTAGATTGGTTTATAGTATGAATCTGTAGTTTTTGTTCACCGAGGGTTTTTATTTTCACTGCACATTGAACGATTGAACTTAACGAAAAGTATTGTTCATTTTCGGCAGATGGCGACACCATTCCACATGGCAAGCTGAGTCAGGCGTTGCTTCGCGGTTTAGGCGGTTTAATTATTATCGCTGACATGCATGCACACGACGGCGGTTTTGCATTTATGCCGCATACTAGGCCTATCAGTGCTCACTGAGTAATACAGAGACTTCCGTATTTATCTGTCCGGGTTAAAAAAAAATTCCAGTAGGCGCGAGAGATGACGTCACATGTACATACCGTTGCTGCGAAATCCACGTTTCGGTTTGTCGTCGCCGCAGGCGATGTGTGGAATTAACGAACGATTTTGACCAGTTTGGATAAGTGCCCCACCCGAACCAGCGCCATCGAACGTAGTATGGCTTGGTTTATGGGGTTTAACGTCCCAAAGCGACTGAGGCTATGAGAGACGCCGTAGTGAAGGGCTCCGGAAATTTCGACCACCTGGGGTTCTTTAACGTGAACTGACATCGCACAGTACACGGGCCTCTAGAATTTCTCCTCCAAAGAAATTCCAGCCGCCGCGGCCGGGATCGAACCCGCGTCTTTCGGGTCAGCAGCCGAGCACCATAACCGCTGAGCCACCGCGGCGGCTGAACGTAGTATAAAGCAAAACTGACCGCCAAATGTCTCCTGTGTGCGGGAAATTGAGTGGCAGGTCCAGCCGAGAGAATTTATTTTGTTGCGAAAGCAACACTACGCTAGTCGCCGAGCCATTTCGCGGAGCTCTGGAAAGGCCAAGCTGCGCATGCGCGAGGAGCGGGTGACGTCACACGACGCACAGCAGGCGCGCCGGGGCCGCCGCCGCGCTCTCTCCATCGCCTCGCCGACAGTCTCCGTCTCTGATGCGCAGTAGAGATTGCGCATCGCCATCTGCGTGGTTTGTGGTATATATAAATTGGCAGTGGAATTAGCTCTGCTATGCCAGGATATACCTAGCGTGAAGTGAAGGCGAGGTGTCCACATCTCGGTGGACACCTGAACCAGGGAAGGCGCATAACTAGTGGACTCCTCAACCATGCTTTAAGCTAAGTGGCGGTAGTGACAGGTGTGCGCTGCATGCGTTGGCATTGACAACGTTGTGCCAGAAACGCGGAGCTGAAGCCATAGGCCCTCGGCGTTCGTTGTGTTCAGTGACGTTGGCGTTGACCACGTTTCACGCTCCGATCGATCATTGTAAGCAAAGGAATTGCTTTGCAATCCTCCAGGTTTAACCAGAGCTAAACCACAGCCAGTCTTTTTTTTTTTTTATTCGAGCAATGGAAACCTAGCGCTCTAGCCACTGTTCCGGAAATAAACGTGCGCAGTAGAATGCTTCTCTCAGCCAAACGGGTGGATTGTTCTAACTCAAATCTTGCACAGAAATGACATTTGGTGGGCAGAATTGTTTTATACCACGTTTGTTTCGGGCACTTGCCTGGTTCGATCAGAAGTCGGATATTCGCATCGCCTGCGGCATAGAGCTAATATACCGTCTGCTGCGACGAGGAAACAATTAAAACCAGCCGTTATCTTAGTGATTGCACCGGTGGCGCCATCTCGTTTGTCGGCAGTGGAAATTCGGCAAAGGAGCAGGGTGGAGGGCGTTTTGCCTGGATGGAGTGGGTGGAGGGAGTTGGTATATTAGCTCTATGGTTTTGCCAGAGGTTTGATGACGCTTTTTCAAATGCTTTATCAATGATCACAAAAATATTAGTTTGGCCAAAATTCCACTAAATATAAACCTTACAAACAACTTGAAGGCATCAAATCTTTCGTGCTGCAATTTGCTTTGCAATGGCACAAAATACATTAGTAAACTTGGTTTACCCACTGATCTCCACTAGGGGAGCTGGATGCCGCATCGGGCTAGAGTCGGGCACCCGAAAGTGAAGCCACCGGAAGTAAGTGGCCTTGTCCCGGAAGTCAGCCTTTGGCAGTGCATGAAATCGGACCTCAGCACGGTTTTTCAGTTCCAGTTTTGTTTTCCCACTTAGCATTTCATCTTTTCGTCATTCTCGTCTTTTTACATGACAATGCCTACCTGTTGCACTGTCAATTGAGCGAGGAGACCAGCGAAGGCTTCGGGAAAGACGTTTCAAAAGTAAGGGCCCATTGCATCTCAATGGGACGACACTAGCAGACGACAGGACGTCGCTACACGCAGCAAGTATGGAGCCTCGTCTACTCGGCTCGGTGTCGTCCCGTTTGCCTAGCTTCGCCAACTCTGCTCTTTACTGTGATGCTTGTTCCCACGCTCAAGCCCAAGTTATGTTATCAATGGGGGATAAATATAAGAAAGAATAGGTTGAAACATTAACCAGGCAGCTTACTTCGCAGCGACCATTTTACCGAATTATATTTAGCGAGGGAGCGAGGGCTAGGCTACTTATCTTGTGAGGTGTCGACGGTGTTCGGTTGGTTCACATTAGCGCTTCCAAAAGGTATGGTACTGCTTTTTCGACGGAGCATGTCATGTACTGTTTCGTATTGTAGCAAGTTAAGCCTGAATGGACTTTAATTCGTGGTGCTTGGTGCAGTTGACTTCTAACAGCGTTTCTCACGCGCACTGCAGCATTCGTCTTTCTTGTCAGTCGTTCCTCTCGAGCTGTGCCTTTTCTTTCCTGCACGAAAATTCGGTTTTAAGATGACCTAGCCTCATCTTCATTCCACAACTTCTCCTTTACGCTCGGAAGACAGGAACCAGGCAAGAACATGGTGTTTAATGCACGTACCCCTTTGCCGAGGCACGGTGAGACCTGCATGCCGATTTTCTTCGCTTTCGCAGAAATTACAGGGTTCTGCACACAATGCTCACATTTCTCGCGTTCAGCTTGCTTGTTCCTTTCATATAACAGCAGACATTACTCGAGAACAGTGCAAAAAACTGCGAACGAAAGGGCGAAAGTCGCGACTATTTGCATTGAAATACACAGCAGACACCCGACTTCCGGGACAAGCGGTCCAACTTCCGGTGGCTTCACTCGCGCTCGTCCAACACCCGCGGGAATGCGGCATCCAGCCACCTAGTGGAGATCAGTGGGTTTCGGTTCCAGTAGTTGAGCGATGGCTGCGGCGTCACGCACAAGATCACGTGAGGGGCCACAAAAACTGCAACAGCCTTTTGTCCACTCTGCCATTTCGGCTTCTGGAGCAATTTAGCGTAGATGGAGTGAATTGAAACAAAGCATTACACGATACGGTATCTGTTTGTGACGTCGCAACCATCGCACTGCTACTACAACCGAAACTATGCGATAAAAGAAATTCAATTACAAATTATTGTGCGGTGGCGAATTCCACGCAGAGATCCATGTTTACTAACGCCATACGTCAATCAAAGCAAAAACACAAAAAATTGGTGTCTCCTTCCCTTTGGAGAAATATTAGTACATCAAAATTAAACTTAGCTAATTCTGATTATTTCTGCATCTCCAACAATACAGCTGCACTCAAATATGCAGGCGTATACAGTAAATCGACAGCAAGATTCAAAAGTGCTCCATCAGCCAATGCAGCATTAATGATTGCCGAGGGGGTTCATTACCATCAGATTGAGTATCTCTACCATGTCTCTCCAACTAAACCTGCCCTTCGCAAGTTGTGGCCACCGTATTCCCGCAAATTTCTCATCCGCCCACCTAACTTTCTGCCACCCCCTGCTACGCCTGCCTTCTCTTGGAGTCCACTCCACTACCCTTAACAAACATCGGTTATCTTGCCTTTGCATTACGTGCCCTGCCCAAGCCCATTTCTTCCTCTCGATTTCGACTGGGATACCATTAACCCACGTTTGTTCCCTCAACCACTCCGCCCGCTTCCGATCTTTTGACGTTACACCTATCATTTTTCTTTCCATATCTCGCTGCGTTGTCCTTCAAGCTGAACCACCTTTGTTAGCCGTACGCTTCTGCCCAGTAAGCGAGTACTGGTAAGATACAGCTGTTGTACACTATTCTCTTGAGGAATATTGGTAAACTGCCAGTCCTGATCCGAGAGAACCCGCCATTTACACTCTATCCTTCTTATCCTTACAGTTATTTCCTTCTCATGATATGGATCGGCGGTCACTACCTGACCTAAGTAGACATATTGCCTTACTACTTAGCCTATAGGTTCAACTTTTCCAGAAATTGTTCTGAGCGATACACCGGGTGTTGCAGCTAAAAGTAAACAAGATTAAAAACTGGAGTGTCCAAGGCATGTGAAACCAGTTCAGTGCTGTTGACAGTCACATCGTCTATAAGTAGACTTTTTCTCGTTCCGCAGAACTAATTAGTATACGGAACAATCATCTTTTTAAATATTGGTGTCAGGAAAAAATTGTGCCAATGTGGAAGTTCTAGATTGCCTTGCAAAATAGCTTGCAAATATGAGTGCACCAAGGTACCATTTACATAGTGTAGCCTTGCTAGCCTGAAACGAAAGCTCGAAATATGGAGCTTCAACATAATAGCGCTGCTGCTCCAGTCTCCCAAGCCGTATCTTCAAGAACAAAATCTGCTTCTCTCTGGAGTGGGCTTTGCGTGTGCATTATTTATTTATTTATTTATTACAAATACCTTAAGCCCTCGGGTGAGAGATGTGCCAGCAGCTGTCATGTGGTAGCTTTAAGGTCGGTGAATAAAGCTACAGTACAAAACACGAATAATTAATAAAGAGCGGCTTTAAGAAGTCTCTCCAGGCTCGAGCTCAAACTGCAGAAGAGCAGAGACAAGACTGTAGGACATGAAAATTTTATACGTCATCTTTTAACTATTATATACGAGCGAATATGTAATTTTTCTGCCTACATAGCATATTCAGCCCTCGATATAGTTTTCCAGTGGAAAATACCGGCCAGCAATTCTTTTTTAGGGATTTGCAAATTTTTCGCACAAAAAGAGACTATGGTGGGGCACTGTTAGATCAAAACACAAGGACTTGCCTGAGCATTTGACGTATCAGGGATTCGATGTTGTCTATTTCGAAGACACAAATATTGCTAGAAATGCAGAAAAAAAAAATGGCATAGCGGGTGACAAAAACCTGTCTGCATAAGAATGGCAGATATTGTGCTCCCACCCTATTACTGTTATGTACTGCGATTGCAAGTAGGGATAAAAAGGCACTCTCTTTAGGATTATGAAGGGTGCTAAATTAATCTGAAACAATGAAACCTGTGCTAAGTGTAGCACACTCCCAGGGAAAGTTTTGAATTCACAATGTACACTGCAGTGTACAAAAAGCCTCAAAGTGTGAATGGTACCTTAGTGTAAACATTTTAACCAGCCGCTTTTTAAGACCTACAACCTCTGAACTGACACTTGATTCCCGAAGCCAATATCCACAAAGCTAATTAGGTTTATGGTTTTAGGGGTTTTAACATCTCAAAGTGACTCAGGCTACGGGATGCGGCGTAGTGAAGGGCTCCGGAAATTTCGATCACCTGAGGTTCTTTAACGTGCACCGACACTGCACAATACACGGGCCTCTACAATTTCACCCCCACTGAAATTCGACCACCACGGCTGGGATCGAAGCCGGGTCTTTCGGGTCAGCAGCTGAGCACCTTAACCACTGAGCCACCACGGCGGCTAAAGTTAGCTAATTACTTTATTGCTTAATTATCTTAGAAGAATGAAAAAAAAAACCTCTGCAGACTAGACTCAATAGCCCTCGCCGATTTCAATGGACAAGGCCACTCCAGTCTCTTAAAAGCTTGGTTACCTTTAGCTGGGACACCTGAATATCCTCGCCCCTTTACTTTGCTCTTTTTGACCTAATGCAAGCCTGATCAAGCAGCCATGAATTGCTAGAGCCACAATAGGTCACAGTTTACCTCCCAGGTGTCGGGTGCTCACTGGATGACAGAGTTTCCTATCGGGAAAAATTTCCCCTCATTGCCAGGATGATGTTTTTCATTTTAATGGCTGCTTTTTCATTCCCTTGTGATTATATAATTAGCAACCCAACTGAGCACAACTATTTTAAGAAAGATGAGTAAGAAGCACTAATCATTTAATGGACCCTGAAATGATTTAGATGGGGCATATTCTAGTACAACAGACCTGTAGAGGTGGTCTTTTTTGAGTATTCCGAGTCAAATTTGAAAGCTCTGTGCCGACCCTATAATATATAAATAACAAAAATCACTGCTTGCACTAGCTTGCTACCAATTTAGATGACACACTTCATCATGCGTCCTTTACCCCGATGAAGTCAGTGGGCAGATGATGGGGCGAGCTTGAAGGCTGGTTCATCTGTCCACTGAGTGGTAAGGTGTGTGTGTATATGTGTGTGTACACACATACACACACAGAGATCTGTCGCACTAGAATATATATATTCTAGTGCAACAGATCAATCTGTAAAGGTGGTCTTTGTGGGTATTAGAGTCAAATTTGGGAGCCTCTGTGCAGACCCTATAACATATATGTGGGTATTAGTCAAATTTGAAAGGCTCTCAAATTTGACTCTAATACCCACAAAGACCACCTCTACAGATCTGTTGCACTAGAATATGCCCCGTCGAAATCCCTTCAGGGTCCCTTTAATGCAGACAAGCTTTACGAAGTCCCCCCAGGCATGAGCTTAAACTGCAGAAGAGCAGAGAGACACAAGATTGTAGGACATGAAAGTTGTATACAACAAGTCATCTTTTTATTATTAAATATGTACGAATATTACCTAGAAACTTGCCTTTTTTTTTTTTACTCTTCTACATCTTTACGCAAGCACTCTAATAAATGTTCAGTTGCTGCAGCCACTGCACCAGGAAACTTGCACGCAGATATAAAAGAAAGAAAAAAAAAGCAAACAGAATGGGAGGGGGGGTGCAGGCACAGGCCGCCATGTCTTTTTTTCTTTCTACACCTGTGGTCATCACTCACTCGAAAAGGTCACTAGCTTCCTTCTTCCATGCAGACCACCATTCACGCACACGACAGTCAAGCATAAACTTGCTCACACTTGCTCCAGCATCATTATCACGTGGCATCATGGACAATACGGATAGGGGAAAAAAAAAATACAGGACAAAACCGTGTAAAGAAAAAAGCACGTCAGGACAAGAACCTTCACGGAAGACTATTTTCTTTTCTCTCTCTCTCCTGCCCGCATTGTGGAACATTTCCTTTTCGGACTAACTTCATCTCACTGACTGAAACAGAGAGAGACTTGCTCACGCTCTGGGGGCTCTCTCTGTGGTCGAACAGTTTGCACAGAAGCGGTGCTTGTCCGAGTAATGCTCCCCCGCATATATAAAAAGCCGGAAAAACCAAGAAAGTTTTCACGAAACTGGCGAGTGAGCCCGACAGATTGCTCAAATACGCTACATACACGTGCACGGGGTGACGCTGTCGGGTAAAGTTGGCTGTGTGTGGCTCAACTGCGGCAATGTGCTGGAGAAGACTTAAGGCAAGCATTTCAGCATCTGACCAACCATGGGTAGCTCAGCACAGCAGATTTGCTCAGCACAGCAGATTTGCTCAAAGTGCACTTTACTGACCAGCCCCATTAGATAATAAAATGCTACCACGCTTTACTTCAAATCAGTTGGACCACAGTATCATGTACGGCAAATCCACGGGGCCTCAATTGCCACGTTTGCTAAGGAGTGCGCTGCTCTAAAAATTAAGCAAAAAAAAAAAGAAAACCACCATAAGAAAGCAGGTCACCAAAGTGACCCACAAGATGTGGTAGTGGGACATTATATTAACTCCAGGAGGCTCTGTGCTCTTGATAGATGGGGACAAAAAGCTTGGTCGACAGCTGCCAAGCGCCGGCTTAATAGTGAGATGGGGGGGAAAGGGAAAAAAACAAATTGGGGACAAGGAACGTGCCCCTATCTGAACGGCTATGCCATTTTGCGGGGCACTCCCAATATGTGACTGACTCTGGGACTTGTGTCTACATCGACGGTACGCATTGTATAAATGACTCTTTCCCAACCCCTCCACCTGGCCATCTGCTCTCTAAATGTTGCGAGGTCGCGAAGAATGGGATGACAAAGCATCCAATTCTTACCTCGAAGGTGACGCATACAGTTTTCCACACAAACGTGAGCTGTAGAGTGAGAAACTGACGAGTGTGCTTTGTGCCTGTTTTTTTTTACCTACGACCCCTCCTCAAATTAAAACTAGCCACCACAGCAGGGAGAGATATAAACAGAAGGGGACGTAGAGGAGACCCTTGTTCAATGCCACTCAAAGAAAAAAAAAATACACACACACAATATATATATATATATATAAACAATTAACGTAAAGTGAGTGATAGGCCCCTGCATTCCCCAGGTTCAGCACATTTAGCCAGGACCACTGCACTGCACGCAAGTCATGCAGTCATGAGCAACTAATTAAAAATCGCTGCCTCTCAAACATGTACCCAGTATGGTTGAAAGGCGAAGGTTTTCCGACTTAATCTGAAGCTAAAGCAGCGACTGCAAGCATGTCTATGACGCACAGTCCCAACGTTTGCACGAGAGGAGGACTGTTTTTTTTTCCACCTTGCCACCAAGTTTGGCAACAGCAACGGTGTGCGGGAAAAAAAAAAAAATGCAGAAGTGGCCCCCAGAGGTGGAGGGAGGTGGCACCAGACCTGAAAACCCTGTCAGTGCTGCAAACATGGCTAGGCATGGCAGGGCCTGTTTGAAAAGGCAATTTCCTCCCCGCACAAAAAAAAAAGGAAACTATATATATATATATATGTATAGGTGCATAATAAAAGCAACAAAACGTGGGATTTTTTCTTGGCTGCCAAAGTTTGGTGCGCAAAGACGACTTGAGAGGATGCTCCAAAAAAAAAAAAAAGCAGCGGGTGTTCTCTCCAACGCTTTGACGGGAGGAGTGTGACGTCGATGTCGATCGTAACACGTGTGTTCGTCTCGTCCTTCACAGCTGCAGCAGCCGGCGGGGGGCCGTTTTTTTTTTATTCTGCACCCCTGAAAGTGGGAGAAGAGCTCTAAGGCCCACGACACGGGAGGGAGTTCAGATCAGCCATTGCTACGACGTCACGAGGCTGCCTTTGGAGCGGACTTTGGAACTGCTGCCAGCACAGTGCCACCAAAGCCTGGCATTCGTCTCTCGCTTTCTCTTTTTTTGTTTGACCGCACAAAGAGCGGCAGGCGTGCCTGCCGCTCGCTTTCCACGCGGCGCAGCCGATCGCCATTCCTTGGTCACCCGGGATGGCGCGAACTCCTTTTGGTCGGCCAATCCCGATAGCTAGCACTGGCGGCCTGCACTGGCGATGGGCGACGCCTGGTCTCGGCGTGGTAAGCGGCACCACTGGTGGTGTTCCTTCAGCTTTCCGGCCGCTGGTCACTGGTGCCGGTGCATGCTTCGTGGCCCCCCAAACTGCAGGTGGTGAGGAGGCGGGTACATGGGAGGCGGAGAGGTCACGGGCGAGGGCGGCCCTTCCTTCAGCGGTGAGCCCAAGGGTGGCGCTGCAACATGCCTCTGTTGCATCAGCTGGTGTAGCGTTGGCTTTGGCTCGGGGCTCAGGGATGTTGGCGGGCACGTCCGAGCAGCGCCATTCAGCTGGACCAACCTGCAAAGCCCGGACAGGTAGTCAGGCCAGCTATTTCTCCCACCTCAGCCCCCGCTACAAAGCATACTTGCTGTCCAGCACAGCTCATCAGCTCTCATAGAGTCCCATGCATAATAGAGAGTTTTAGCTGAGCGGGTTTACTGTCCGCTCCGCTCGCAGTTCCCAGCGGAGCCACAGCGGAGCGTCGCGCAAGAGTAGAGTTTTAGCGCAGCGTCTTCCCCGTCTGCTCAAGCGAGGCGACTTGTTGCGCCTCCTAGTGGTGGTGACTGGACTTGCCAGAAAATGGTTATAAGTAAGCCTCCCTGATATATGCGTGAATAAATAAATGATAGCTGTTTACATTTTCTGTATGCTTTCTGGTAACAACAGTGATTTGGTTTTAGCAGTGAAGCTTTCGTATTACAAAAAAAAATTTAAATGCCTGCCAGTGCGAGAGCCAAGCCAACACCACCCAAGTCACCCCTCGCAGCGTGTGCGTGTAAGCATTTGTAGCGTTGTCTAGCGTGTGCATTCATCCTCTACGCGTGCGAGCGTCGATCGTGATCGAGTTACGTTTGCAAGTTATCCGACATCGCCTGCAATCTGTTCGCCATGCCAAAAAGTATCCGGCAAGACCCGCGCTGGCGGCCGCCATGTTGAATGTTTACGTTTGGTTCGGCTAGCACGAGCCCAGAAGGCTTTGCGCGACGCCCGCTCGTCGGCCCGCTCCGGACTCTGCTTGGCTCGCGCGGGAGCGGGGCGGAGGAGCCGTTCCGCTCGCGCGCTCCCGCCTGAGCGCTTCGCGCATGCGCAGTAGTGCTCCCGCTAGCTCGCTGAGTGGAGCGAGCGCACAAACTGGCTCGGCTAAAACTCTCTAATAATGAAGATACCTTCTTCTCTTGAAGATGCACTGAAGAGGAATCCGAACTCATCTTTTTTTACCGCGAGAACTCAGTCTACACGTTCCGAGCATTCTTAGACACTCCGAATTATTGTCCTGTGCAGCCGATTTCCATAATTGAAATCGGATTAAACGTCCCGGCTCCTTTGTTTGCAAAGTCGATGTAAACAAAAATAAACATCCAGAAACTTACAAGGTGTTTCACGTAACTTGAACCAAGGATTAGAAAAAAGTGGCGCCCCAGAAATTGTCGACACCAAATGTATATTGTTTCCCGTTATGTTGCGCTCCTCAGAGTATTTTTTAAATTCTGCTTAATTAGTCAATTAGCTAAGATTAGTTGCGCAAAATTTTTCGTATTCACTTCAGGGTCGTGTGCGTTTCATTAAGCTCTGGAGGGGGTTACGAAACAACCGATCCAGTTTTTTGTAGAAACATATCCTTTACATGGTGCTTTTTTCCAGCATTTAAAGAAAGCCCGCGAAATATGAAAAAACCTATGTGACTGTGGTCTTGCGCAACCGTATTGTAGTGCTGCCAAGTGCGTCCAGAGTAAACGAAGCATACGCGCTCACCGTCTCGAAGCGAGCGGCCGACGCCGCTCACAGCATAGTCTCCAAAGTGCGTCAGCATATTCTTCCTGAACATGGAAAGCGCGCGCCGGGATCTGCATTAAGTGATAAGCAGGCTACTGACGTCCATTTCAGACGGAACATCTATTGAACATCTATCGAACATCTATCGAACATCTATTGAACATCTATAGGAACATCGCATAGGCAAAATAAAAAGGAAGGGAAAGCAGTGGGGTCGTGTATATCAAGGTAGCCTCTTTTATTTTTATCATTTTGCAGCCCATCGAACTGAGCGGCGGCCGCCCACTTGGGCACGGTCAGCGTGCGCGTTTAGTTCATTCAAAACGCGGTTCGGAGCGCTGGAATATGGTAGCGCATGAGCGCAGTCACGTGGTTTTTTTCATAATTCGCAGGCTTTCTTTAAACGCCGGAAAAAAGAACCACATGGGAGATACGATACCGTAAAAAACTGGATGGGCTCTCTCTTAACCCCCCCCCCCCCCCCTGCTACAACATGGCACATGACCCTAAAGTGAACCATAGCAAATTTGCATAATTAACCTGAGCTAATGAACTAATTCAGCGGAATTTAAAAGATACTCCGAGGAGCACCACACGACGGGAAACAATATGTCGTTGGTTTAGCCCAGCTCCAGTGAGACACTTTTTTTAATCTTTGGTTCATGTTACTTGCAACACCCTGTATAAATAACATGTGGCTAGATATAAAGTACAAAGAATGCAATGTTGGAAGTACTTTCTAGGCTAAGCCTCTATCAAAGCACTGAAGTTCAGATTAAATAGGACTCATTAACGAGCAGTCTAAACTAGAGTGCACAGAGACATTTGTAAGCATAAGCTGAGAAATGTGCTTTTTTAACCATTCAGCAGCATGCTGTAACAAAAATCACTGCTCCATCTGCTTTAGATGCCGAGACATGCTTCTTGTAAACTTGCAAACAGCAAAAAATTTGTGCTTTCAGGAAATGAAGGATAACTAACAGAAATAAGGTGTAAATTAGAATTACGTCTGATAGTACAGTCAAACCTCGTTACAAAGAACACGGTTACCACGAATTATTGGCTATACTGAACTGTTACTACACATTTTCAACAAACACATGCATTTCTTACTCTATATATCGAACACTGTTTGCCATAAAACGGATATATCGAACAGCACCTGTAGCCGGTTAGGTGGCAGGCGACAAGCTTTGCCTCAATACATGGCTGACTGGTGGTGGAGCGGAAAGCGTTCGCACCATGGGTCACACTTTGCCTTGCTTTGACAACACAGTGGCGAAAAAAGCTGGCAGTCTGCACCCGTTCGTGACTCTTGCAACCGACAATAGCGCACCGGAACCATCGACACGCTCGGCAGTAGCAAATTTCCAGAGTGGAAGTGGTGAAAACGACGATACCTTTCAGCTTGGCATCCAATTTTTTTTGCGACACCGCTGTAATGCGAGGAAGCCACCCTAACTGTCGTTCAATCTGCCGCCGCGTGCTGCGGTGCTGTGCGGCGAAACCAACTTAAAGGGACACTGAGGAGAGCCCTATTAATATATTTTTTATAGCAAAATCCGATAGTTCGGCATGTCATGGCTTTGTTGCCACTTGGCCGGCAGCGAAAAATGCATTGATTTCTAAGAAATTTGGATTCGAAGTTGAAAAGGTTTCTCCCGCCGCTGTGATTCAAACTTGGGATTCGGCTATGACGACAGAGGACTAAGTGACGTGAAACATGACGTGACATGACGTGATGCAGACTCCGTGATTTCTGGCGGCCAGCAGTGCGGCCTAGCAGCAGCCGAAAAGAAAGCTACCGCCGGCCGCACGTTGAAGGCATCTATCGGCTATTGCGGCCGTCGCTACAGTCGCTGCGCTTACGTTTGCACCGGCGTTTTGCGAGCGTTACGATGGATCTCGTTCTCGAAGTCGTCAACGAAGTTCTCGCAAATAGACACCTTTAGCATACCGTGTACCTTGATACCGCTAGCGGAATACCGGGAGCCCGCCTAACGCCGGCGAGCAGGCGCTGATTGGTCCCGATGCTTCAGGCGAGCGCGTAGCTGCCCGGCACGTGGCGCCATCTGGCGACGTCAAGGAGATTTGCGCATGCATTGGCTGCGCCTCAGTGATTTGTGCTTGTCGTGTCCTAGCGTTGCTAGAACCATTGGTTCCAGCAACACTGTTTTGTTATATGACGTCATGACGCTTGTACTTGCGAGTTTGGCCTGTGGCGGCGATACCTGTATTTTGGTTCTTGCTCTTTTCTACGTTACAAGAGCTTTGTTGTCAGTATGAGTGGCGTTTTTGTAATCAGGAGCTGGTATTCTGTCGATACAAGCCAACTTCAATTTCTCCTCAGTGTCCCTTTAACTAGCACTAGCCTCTAGGTTTTTGCAGCCTCCGCAATCGCCGCGAGCCGCTTTGAAACAGTGCTAAAATTATGGAAAATGTCTCTACCAGTTGCGTTCTTTCGCCGACAAAATTTAGCTTCTCCATCGCAAGTTTTTTTTTGCGAGATTTAATATTGCAAATTTCGGCTATACCGAACTATTTTATGATTTTTTACCAGATCGCTACAGCGAGGTTTGACTTTTGTTTGAATGAACGAATGAAAAATATCACAGATAGGTACTATATGGGCCGCAAATTTTAAATATCCTATTTCCGGAATGTTATTTTTCCCGAGATTTCCGAGCCCCCAAGACCTCTGTCCCCCTTTAATTCAAACTTCGCGTGGCATATCAAGCGTGGCAAAACCGCCTATGCAATGCCCACACTGCTGAGCTGAAAACGTTTGGCCTTTTCTTCCCTTCCCTACTCATCACTGCACTTTTTCTAGATTTCCTTTCTAAGCGAACCACGCCGCCTTCTTTCTATGCTTATAGCCAGCTTTCCTTCCGTTTTTTTTTTTTTTTTGTGCGCGCCGCGTGCTTTGCCTCACGGCCCCAAGGCCCTCGAAAAGGTAGCTTCTCCTCGCGCTCTCAAGCTTGGTGGTGAAGCCATCTTAAAAAAAAAAAAGCGCCGTTTTATCGTCTTCGGTATCCATTTGGCACCGAATATTAAACTCGTGATCCTCGACTTCACGCGTTCAATGTGAAAAACTAGGAAAACTAGAAACTAGAACTTTACTAGAAACGAAAAAAAAAATTAGTTATCTATGGAAGGCAACATGAGAGTGCAGTTTTACTTTACTAGATCCAAGTTTACTGTAGCGGGATTCAACCGTAGTAGTTTAGACCTATTTCACTATGCAAACAGCAAAATGCTTTAGCACAACATAAAATATGGGTGAAAAGTACTGATGTCTATTCAACCAGCAGCCCCTGACTGGTTGTATGATTGAAAAAGAGTTATTAAAAAATTTGGCAGTGGCTTAGCTCTGGTTATGCAAGCGAAAAGCTGCAGTTATGCTTGGTTTGACGTCATGGCTGTCGCAGTTCGCGCACAATGCACTGGGAGCACCACGATAACGGTGGAGGTGTTTGGCCGTCCACACACTGCCTGTACGGAGGCGGAGGAGGAGACGGAAATCGGCGTGGTTAAAATTCAGGGGGCACTTTGGACGCCTGGGTGCTTCTCCTTCCATGGCGAGTGCGAGTGCCTATTCTCTGACAAGTGCATTTACAGCCCAGTAGCGCACAGCTGCATCGAAAGGTCAAGCACGCGCAGAATTGGCGAATCTGTGCACCATGGCTCCCGCAAAGCTCGGCCTTGTAGTGAAGCTTTTCGCTTCAATAATGCATTCTACCATCCGAGTAAAATCAAATTAGGACCTCGAGGGACTGAAAAAAAGGTACGAATTATCCTAAGTTCCGGCAGTCGAATGGCTTGACAAAAACTTTTCAGAAAGCAGTTTTGCAGTGCAGCGAATTTAACTGATGACAAGATAAGCAATGGTTGTCTGCTTTTCAATGTAAACTGGGCGGCAATGACAATTTTTTGCATTTAAGTCACGGTGTACTGCCTGCCCACTGCCATTAATGTCAAAGGAGAATGCTCCAAAATAGCAAAGGCCTTCTGTGGCCTCCTTCACAGGTGCAACGCAGTGGCTGGCTGTAGAGCCACCACACAATGAAAAGGTTGTGATGACCATGTATTTTTTGGCACATGACCACATGGAGGGGAGCTGCATATTTTCACCCGAATAGCGCAACACCCCAAAATAAAACAAGACCAGCGACACCCTAATCAGTGTCCGACCCGGCGTGCAGCTGAACTAGGCTCCCTGATGCGTGGCCAATAGCCGATACTGTCAAGGGCTGAGAGTGGAGCGCAGAAAAAGAAACTATGCAGAGACGGGACGACAGGCCCCCTCAGAGCGCATATGAGTTAAAGGTGCACTGAAGAGGAATCTCAACTCGTCTTTTTGCCGCGGGAACTCAATCTACATGTTCGGAGGATTCTTAGAAACTTCGATTTATTGCCCTGTGTGGCCGATTTCCCTAATAAAATCGAATTAACGTCCGGCTCCCGCCTTTATTTTTTGAATTCTGCCTCGTACGGTGGGCGGAGTCGACCGACACGGGAAGTGCCTTTCAGCCAGCTCCGTGGAGGCTTTGGTTTCGCTTCATTTTGTTTTTTAGGTTTCCGTGAATAAATAGTTTCATTTGCAGATAATATAACCACAAAATAAGCCCGCAGAAATAAAAATACGCGCGGGCTTTTTGCTTCTACGGACTACTACGTATTACTCCGCCGATGGCAGAGCGGCAAGCCGCCGTGGGACTGGGTGAAAGGCACTCCACGCGTCGGTCGACTCCGCCCATCGTACGAGGCAGAATTCAAAAAGTAAAGGCGGGAGCCGGACGTTAATTCGATTTAATTAGGGAAATCGGCCACACCGGGCAATAAGTCGAAGTTTCTAAGAATGCTAGGAACGTGTAGATCGAGTTCCCGCGGCAAAAAGAGGAGTTCAGATTCCTCTTCAGTGCACCTTTAACTGGTTGGAGGGGCGAATTTTCAGCTCATGCGGCGCTGTAAACCAGATGTATCCGACCTTGGCCACCACTTTTTCGTGTGCCGGGGGTGTTGGAGAGAGCCAAAAAGTTTGAATTAAGCGAATTTAGGAGAATCCGCGGTACAAATTAAGTGGCTTTAAAATGCACTGAAAATACAGCCAGCCAACCAAAATTTACTGCAGTTCTGCGAAACGCATTACTGCGTGCACACACTGTCGGGAGTGTTCCAACGGAAATACTCTAAAACTGCAAAGGCCTCTGTGACATCGTTCGTGCCGCGATGCGGCGTCGTCACATGCGAGTAGGCTCCACAGCACCAACTGCAAAAAACACGCAGTTTCAACACACTAGAAACACAGAACCACATGGAAGGAAGCGAGGGAAGTACGTGACGCTGTCTGAAAGAAAAATATGAGAGATGCGCCCAATCAGCATCCAAAACAGCACACAGCTGTGCTTGGCTGACTGGCCATTGCGCGGCTGCACTAATTTGTGGCGATGGGACCCTCCAATTACTGTCACGCCTGCTGTTGCACGTACACCAGAAGTGCGCCAACAGCACTGCACCATCCGATTCAGGCTTGAAGAGTGCTACTTGGAATATCGAAAGCCTTGACAGACGTACTTCAATGCAGCCTCCCAATGGGAGTCCATGAAAATTAACTGGCATGAGCCCACCGGCATGCCAACTGCAGAGCGTCCAACACCACAGGCCTACATGCGTTGGCTGGGACTATGCAGGCTAACAAAGAGCTTAATTAAGTTAAGGACAATGCAGCGAACCATGGAAAGAAAAATGATACATGTAAGGTTAAGACATCAGAAGCAGACAGAGTGGGTGAGAGAACATGCACGGGTTAATGACATCCTAGTCGAAATCAAGAGGGAGAAATGGGCTTGGGCAGGGCATGCAATGTGAAGGCAAGATAACCACTGGTCCTTAAGGGTAACGGAGTGGATTCCAAGAGAAGGCAAGCGTAGCAGGGGGCGTATAAAGTTAGGTGGGCAGATGAGATTAAGAAGTTTGCAGGGATACGGTGGCCACAACTGGCGAAGGACAGGGTTAATTGGAAACACACGGGAGAGGCCTTTGCCCTGCAGTGGGCACAGTCAGGCTGATGATGATGATGATGCAGGCACTTTGAATTCCCTGAATTTCCAGACTACGAGTTTTTACTGTATAAACCGCTTTCCCTCTTCCAACAGCACACACCTAAGCAGATCGTCGGTGAGGGTTCGAGTCCGACCCAAGGGTCTTGCACTGAGGGGGTCCGGAGGCAGGCCCTCCGAGTTGGAGCGGTGCAGACCTCGCTCCAGTGAGGCCGGCAGGTTCAGTGGCGGACTGCCGGCCCCGTGGGGGTGCGGGTAGTGGTGGTGTGTGTGCCACTCGGGTGACGACGACAAGGGTAGCGGCGGGAGTGGGCGAGGAAAGTGCGGCGCCGATTGCGAGTGCGGCAGGAGGCGCGAGGGGGGCCCCGGAGCACCGTTTGGTGCGGCCTCGCACAGGGGCCAGGCCGTAGACGAGCTTCCCATGGTACAGCTGCGGAGCCGCTGCCGCAGGCACTCGAGCTCGCGTCGGTGGCGGTTCTCCAGGTCCTCCCGCTCGCGCTGCTGCCTGCGAGAGAACAAGCAGGGGAGCTGTGATTAGCACACAAGAAACGGAACGTTCGCAGAAAATCTGCTCATCAGAGTCACACTCAGGCAACGATGTCATTACAAGGAATGTAGTGAGCATGCTCTGTGGTGGGCATGCACAGTGAAGCAGTTCTGGTTTGGTTTATTGGGGTTCAACGTCCCAAAGCAACTAAGGCTATAAGGGACGCCGTAGTGAAGGGCTCCGGAAATTTTGACCACCTGGGGTTCTTTAACCAGCACCGACATCGCACAGTACACGGGCCTCTAGAATTTCGCCTTCATCGAAATTCAGCCGCCGCGGCCGAGATCGAACCCGCGTCTTTCGGGTCAGCAGCCGAGCGCCGTAACCACTGAGCCACCGCGGCAGGAGTGAAGCTGTTCTGCTCCCGTGTACAGCTCATTCTGACAGGATCATTTGAATGCTTGGTTTGGTTTGGTTTATTGGGGTTTAACGTCCCAAAGCAACTCAGGCTATGAAGGACGCCGTAGTGAAGGGCTCTGGAGATTCCGGCCACCTGGTGTTCTTTAACGTGCACTGACATCACACAGTACATGGGCCTCTAGAATTTCGCCTTCATCGAAATTCAGCCGCCGCGGCAGGGATCGAACCCGCATCTTTCGGGTCAGCAGCCGAGCGCCGTAACCACTGAGCCACCGCGGCAGGAGTGAAGCAGTTCTGCTCCCGTGTACAGCTCATTCTGACAGGATCATTTGAATGCTTGGTTCGGTTTGGTTTATTGGGGTTTAACGTCCCAAAGCAACTCAGGCTATGAGGGACGCCGTAATGAAGGGCTCCGGAAATTTCGACCACCTGGGGTTCTTTAACGTGCACTGACACCGCACAGTACACGGGCCTCTAGAATTTCGCCAACATCGAAATTCAGCCACCGCAGCCGGAATATGCATCGAGAGAGAATGGGCCAGCCGCCTCTTTAACTATCTCTGCAGGCAGTAACGTATGTCCACGAAAACACATTACCAGAGTCATTCAATGCTCCTAATGGTCATGAAACTCCCACCAAAGTTTGGTTTGCGGAGAAAAGCAGCCAGAAGGGGGCGCCACTGGACCAAAATAATTGGTAGCAATACTGCGGAGATATTTTGGAACCGAAAATTTGTGTTTTCGGCTTAATACAGACGGGCATTGCTGTCGCAACCTACCGGTTCTCTGCCGCTGTGAAAGGCGCCATTTAGGATTTAAATGGAGTCAAATGGGCAGGCTGGCTTGGATAGGCTTGGTTATTTGTTCTGCATAGTTGCCACTTGAGACAATGGCACGTTCACCGTTGCCATAGAGATTGGTTTGGTTTGTTGGGGTTTAACGTCCCGAAGCAACTCAGGCTATGAGGGACGCCGTGGTGAAGGGCTCCGGAAATTTCGACCACCTGGGGTTCAAAATTTCCAGAGCCCTTCACTACGGCGTCCCTCATAGCCTGAGTTGCCATAGAGATGGCCTACAAGCCATGCGATTGCATTGAGAATGGGGGAGCTGCAGTGTCTGCTGGGGCTTGGACAACGCAACCAACCCATGGTGCATTCGGAGGAGCTCGCTACCGCTCGCGTCTTTCCGTGTATTACCTCTCTAGATCTAGGCTGTTCTTGCTTTCTGCGGCATGTGCATTTTTTCGTGGTATGTCTTGTGGCCAAGTCGCACTGTCTGGTATCGTGACGCGAGCTGGTGCGGACATGACGAAAGCACGACTGTGGCTCAGATGAAGTCTGCTATTATCGCTCGCAAGCGGAACATGGGGAGCAGCGAAGTTTGAAATTTTTAAAACCGGTTTTCTGCAGAAAGATTTTCTTTTGATATTCACGGACTTTTCAGACTGCTCGATTATTTGGACCATTTTCTGGGTCCCACCGAGTCCAAAAAAATCGGTCTATGACTGTATTTATAAAGTGACAATGCTAAGGCACAGTGCATTAACTGCCCTGATCCTGAGTGAATAATGCCATTTTTAATTGGAACGTCATATTATTTTCACAACTTACCCACCACAGTCTTCAGCGGTGTACATGCACAAAATGGAAAAGTGAATGTCTTGTACAGAATGAACAATTTATTCACATATACTAAGAAGAATACAAAAGGAAGCTTTAACGTAGCAGTTGTTAGTGGCTCAATTTGTTGCCTCCATTGGCTGAGCATCTTGCACGTGCAGTTGCATGCACAGTCGTGACCTATCTTGGCATTGAGATTAACTGTGATTACCGTAAAAACCGGAATACAGGTCGACCCCCCCACTAACCAATTCTAAAAATGAAAAAAAAAAAAAAATCTTTTTCAATGGCAAAAGTACCGAAAGACACCCTTACCTTGAAACAAATGCGACTCAACCGGTTGCACAATGGTGACAGTATTTTCATTTAGATGCTGCTCATATGTACGCCCGGCCAATTCTTGAACACTATTGTGCGACCATCAACCTGCGTGCTTGTGAAAGCCTTATTAAGGGGACACTGGTCTTTGAGACCAAAAAATGACCAAAAAATCGGTTTTCAAGAAGTGACATTTGTGGAATCTCAAGCTATTATTTTCCAACTGTACCAATTTTTTCCTTCAAGAAATCAGCGTTTTGACCATAATATCCAATTCAGATCATCGTTTGAGCTGAATTTGTGCAGGAGCAGACAATTTAATGGCATAAAAATTTTGGACATCTGGCTGTCTTAGTATGTCGATATCTCAACATCTAGGACAGACAGAGATGTCATAGTGTTTGCTAAGGGAAGCTGAAGGCACAGTGTGTGCAATAATCGAAGCAGATTTGTTCAATCGCACTTCAAAATTTTATAACTTTGCAAAGTTTATCGGTGCATTACACACACACCTTGAACATTGATATTCCAAGTGCTGTAAAATTACTAATGAGTGTAAATTCGAAAAATGGTTTTGATTATTGCACTCTTTAGTCACCATACTATGTAGCCATGGATTAAAAATTATTCTTTATTCAGCAGTTTTTTTGCACCGAGGTACTAATGAATGACTAATTAAAATTAATTATCTTGGGAACCCACTAATTTGTGAAAAAGGTAATTACATTGTTGAAATCAGCATAAAAAACTGAGCAAGGTGGTACAGTTTCATTAGGATTGGACTAAAAATAAGGAAAATAGGTCTAAGACCAGTGTCCCCCCTTAACAGCGCTGAGCGGCGAAACAAGTGAGATACGCATGTGTATACATATGCGCTTACTCTCGCTTCTTTTGCCGCTCCGCGATAAGGTGCTGACAAACACGCGAGGCAATGGATGCGCAATAGTGTTCAAGAATTGGCCGGGTGTACAGTAGAGTGAAGGGCACGAAGTGCGCAAGCGTTACTCCGAGTCATCCGAGACATCTGAACTCGAGTAGTCGGATGACCATTGCTTCTCGCTGCCCACGTCCCCTAGAGCATCATCCTCTGTGCCGTTTAGCGCATTGCTTAAGGGGGGACACTGGTCTTGAAATGAAAATTTTATTAATTTAGTCATAGCTATGAAATTTTCAGGGCACATGTATTTTTGTGCACTGATTCTAGGTATGTCATTTAATTTCATGTAAAACAATTCCTTGAGCACTTGTGCGCTTTTTATGCAAGTATTTTGCGGAGAGTTTTGGAGAAAATTCGCTGCGGGAAACTCGCTGAAATGTATGCCTTTGGAATCCCTTGACACTAAGGAATACAATAAGGGTAAAATTATCATCCTGGCTCTCATAGAACTTGAGTAATAGGGTACTGAAGCTGCCACTTTAGGAACAGGAATACACACTTTCCTTCTCATTTCTGAAGCGACAACTTCAAAACTCTATAACTTAAGTTCTATGATAGGCAGAAAGACAATTTCACCCTTATTGTATTCCTTGGTGTCAAGAGAACCCAATGGCATGCATTTCAGCGAGTTTCCCGCAGCAAATTTTCTCCAAAACTCTCCACAAAATACTAGCATAAAAAGTGCATAAGTGCTCAAGGAATTGTTTTACATGAAATTAAATGACATATTTAGAATCAGCACACAAAAATACATATTCCCTGAAGATTTCGTAACTGTGACTTCATTAATAAAAATTTTTTTCTCAAGACCAGTGTCCCCCTTATGCTGCATTTTCTAAAAGACTTGCGCACCATCTCTGCGCGGAGAGATCTCCCCGCCGCCAACACCCAGCCACAAACCAAAATAACTTTGTGACAACGGAAACGCAAAGTGGCGGTGTCTCAACGTTGCCATACCGCGCTGCTGCTGATGGCGTCGGTGATGGAGGCTGTTGACTTTAGCCGCTCATTGTTGCAAGACTTCTGTAGTTTTTCCGCCAATGACTGGTATATAAAACGGAGGTCGACTTTTTGCCATGTTTTTTTGAAAAAAAGTTCGACTATATTCTGGCTGTTACGGTAGCTGCTTCAGCAGTGTCGCCAAAGGCCAGGCAGTTCGGGCATGAGTTATCTGAAGTGCCCGCTATGCAATCTGGCGTTGCTTTGTTGATGGTCAAGAACATGGTTTGGGCTTGGGTAACTATCGTGGGAGTGCTTCGAGTATCCTAGGGACAGCGTCAGGCTTCAGCTTGGGCAGCTCATGTTGCAGCGACACTCTGTCCCCATTCACTACAACTTGTCATGGTGAACGATGTTCGTGGAGATCGAAACGTTTCTCACAAACACGCACATTTGGCCAATCGAAAGAGAAGCCATTAACTTCTTTTCACGGGGATGGCCTGTCTCCACTTTTCTCACAGTTCGGCATTGATGAGAAACGAAAAAATTCAGGGGGCACTTTGGCGAAAGCGTTTCCTGGCGCACTGTTTGTTTTTATTTACTTTTATTTTTCATTCTATTTTTGCTCCTTTTCTTGTTTTTATAGTTTTTTATTTCCATATCTTATTTCATTTTGTTTTTATTTTTGATTATTTTGTTATTTTTATTTTTCTTTTCTCGACTTTATTCCTTTTGTTTTATTTATGAAACCTATGCATTCACTAGATGCGCCTTTATTCATGCTGGAACCTTGAGCCTTCGTGGCGGAGTGGTAGCGTCTCCTCTTCAAATGCCGAACCCTGGTTCGATTCCCACCCTCGGCACAATTTCTTTTTAAGCAGTGACGCCGAAAGGCGGACAAATCTGCCGACGCGTCTGTCGAAATTCCTGCCGACATGTCTGTCGACACGGCTGCCGACGCGTCTGTCGACATTCCTGCCGACGCGTCTGTCAACACGGCTGCCGACGCGTCTACTAACGACAGTATGAGGCATTAAAGGCTTTCGCCTTAAAAAGCGACATATTTTTGTCGTTGCTTCAGTAGCCGGAGTGGCAGCCTACCACACAACAAGGTGAAGGTGTCGTTCACAGCCTGCCCTCGCTTGCTCACGAAAACGCATGCGTACACATACTTTGATACTGCGCCTGATAAAAACGGCAGAACAAGAAAACGACACAGTGCAAAACGCTGCTTTCTATGCAGTTAGGAGGCCTCCCACTTCGCCGCCGAAAGAACATCCTTCTCGACCAACGCCACCACTGCCGTGCGGCTCCCACAGAGTTACAGAGAAGTTTCAGGACCATAAAGCGCTACTGAAGGACTCTGATGGTACTTTAGACTACAGCTGTTTTTTTTTTTTTTTTTTGCAAACGTGTATCCGGCACAAAAGAAAACTGTTTGCTCTTTCTTTTTTTCCCCAAGGCCAGGGAAACAGTCCCACACAAAGTGGCAAACCAGACTCCACTTACCGTGCCAGGAGCTGCTTGAGAAACTCCTCCACATCTTCCGGCTCTTCCGGTTCCAGCTCCCGTGTCTGGTCGGAGGAGGTAAGAGCGGTCTGCGCAAGAGACCAACGAGAAAGAGAAGCCACAGGTGCCAGCGTATAAGGCTCGAGAAGCGAAGCTGAGGTTTTGAAAAGTGGCAAGTGCGGATTTCAGTGAGGTGGCGGAGCCCGTGGAGTCCCAGTGTCAGGCGCCATCAGCCAGGCTCGCACATTCACAGCCACCCCTCGAGTTCAAAGCCGCACACCTCCACCGAACAAAGCGGAAAGAGCACAGCGAGACAGGAGCGAGAAACCGCAATAAAGCCGAAGAAAAAATAAAACAAAAAGGAAAGCGACAAGCACCTGCCACCTGCTTGTGGATGTCTGCAGGTGAGGGGGTAAGGAGGGTGGGGTAAAGCCACGAAGAAAGGTGCCTTGGTTGTGCACAGTGTAGCGTGCCGCCCCGAGAGTTGCAGCCGAGAGAGGGATACCCAAGCTAGAAGAGACAAGCGCAGCTGCTGTCGGGCCCAAGCGGCTAAGCACGTGTGTTGGGGGGGAGGCAGCTGTGTCTCGATTGACGCCACCCTTACCAAGAACTGACTCAGGGAGAGGCTGCGCCCACAGTCAACCAGGCTTGCACCGGCCAACCTCTCACTGCTGCCCGGTATATTGCGCGGGGCACTCCGGCGTGGCGGCGGCGAGCTGCAGGGCGAGCTCCAGGGCGGGGATGCCGCGGGGCTCAGGCCCGCGCAGCGCTCGCAGCCTTCCTTCGGCCGGGGGCTGAGGGACGAGAGGCTCCGCGCCTTGGCCAGGGTCGGAGGCTCCAGGGACAGCAGAAAGCGCCGCTGGGTCGACAGCGGGGACGGCGCCGCTGGGGTCGCCGTGTTGACGGACGCGTTCTTGAGGGGCGGCCGGTCTGTTTGCGTCTCCACATCCCGCACATGAACGCGCACCTTCCAGGCCTCGCCCGCGAGGGTGGGTGGCGGCAGCGATTCCAGAGATGCCTGGGACAGCGAGGACAGGTCGCCCGAGTCGGAGGAACGCAGGTAGCCCCGCATAATCTTTGCCAGGGCAAGTTCGAGTGAGGTGGGAGCTTCGGGGCGCCTTCGGGGGTCTCCAGCGTATGGGAAGGTCGCGTAGGGGTCGACAGAATCATCGAGTGTCTGGCACGACGAGTCGTGGCTGAAGAGGTGAGACGTCAGGCGGCCCCGGGCAGACGGTAGGTCGGGATGCAGAGTGTGGCGGGATTGCGGTGGGGGTGAAGAAGGGGTCTCCCACTGGAGGCAGTACGTGCGTTGGCAACACAGGGAAGAGCTCAGATATGGCGGGGCAGGGGGAAAGTATGGATTGCTGTGTAGAGGGGGCAACTTAAGGACTTGGACGCTGTGCTCACGTGCACCAGGCTAGCAAAATTTTGCAATTTTCACTGGGGAGGACTAACACTGCGAGAGCAGCCGCTCTGAAAGAACCGAGACTACGAGGCCTAACTCACAAGTCGAGGCTTTCATTTTACTTCAGCTGATACAGGCATAACACACACCGCATGTGGTATTAGAATCTGGCTGCCAATGTGGCTGTCCTAAGGCAGCCGGTTCTTAGCCGCAAGCTCAGCATGTGAGAACGAATAATCTTTTTCCCCAAATCAGTTTTTTGATGGCCTAGTTGGCAATGCATCTTAGTGGGGGAAATTAAATGCGTTCTGAGCAGAACAGAAATGGGGAACACGGCAGATTCAACATTCCTTGCCACCAGCCAACTAGCTCAGTCCCAACCCTTTGTTATCCCTTGCTTGTCTTCCCTTGCGAACCCAAACTCAGTTCAAAATGGGAAAATAAGTTGAACACTGTCAGGTACTACTAGGGAGCAGGGAGCAATTACAGCAAGAGCTGAAAGTGACTTCCCTAGCCATCCAGGACCACAACTGAATCTGGCACTCCAAACCCTTTTAATACAGCAGCCAGAACTGAAACATCACCTGGACGTTGCATCCGAAATTACCTCGCAAACCCTCCAGCATTTGTACGAGGCCATGTAAAAACACTCTTATGTCTTCAAAAGGAACCCACGCTTCCCCACGAAGCACAAACAAAAGCAACCAAGACTTTGAAACCAGAGGAGAGAACAGGAAAGTATTACTACTAATGTCTTTTTTTTTTTTTTTTTAGAGAGGGACAGTAATTCATTCACCGCTCAAGACGGGATGCAATTTGACAGTGTAGAAGAAAACACAATATACCATCGGTGTGAGTAGAATGGCATATTGTCACATGCGGTGCGCGCTACCCACAGTGGCTCCCCCTTCATAATATTAATGAGTCCCATGTCAAATGCTTGGAATCCCTTGGCAAGAGCTCGATCCAGACACTTGCTGCTAGGTGCGAATACACTTTCTACCATAGAACTTAGTTCTGAAAGGTCAATTAATTCACTGCTTCAACTGGTCGCTTCAAGTGGGACACATTGCATTTAGGGTGCACCCATCCCCAAGCACTCAAATCACCACGTGCAAAAGTTTGGTCCGAAAAACCCAAACAGATGTGAGCGGGAACACAGCAGTGATGGGAAATGAAGAATGAAGTGAGAAACCTGCATGCTCGAAAATAATAATAAGAAAAAAAAAGCCCAGCCAGAACAAAGAACTGAGGAGCAAGTGCAGTCAACTCGATGAAACAAAAGTGACAGAGCACAAATGCTTTTCCTGCACACATAAACGTTGCTTTGTCAGTAATCTTAAATTTAAGAGCATGTGAAATGCCTGCAAGTCAACTGCATGGCAAAACGTGTCACAACAATAGGTAGAGCAGGGGCACAACTTATAAAACCACTGGCGATTGTAAATGCCAGCACCAAACATACTCATAAGCCAAGCAAAGCAGCATGGCCGCCATCAGTACCAGCTATGGCACTGTTAGCACCTTTTCTTTTTCTTGAAAAATTAGACACCTTTAGCATACCGTGTGCCGTGTTACCGCTACCGGTACCAGATTACCGGCAGCCCGCCCACCAACACGCGGTGATTGGCTCCGACGTTGCGAGCGCAAGCACAGCTGCCGGGTATGTGGCGCCATCTGGCGCCGCCAAGGCAACTTGCGCATTGGCTGCGCGCAGACTCCCGGTACTCCGGTAACGGTACCACGGTACCACGGTATGCTAAAGGTGTCTATTGTTCAACAACCTGCAGCAATCGATTCGGTGTAGAAGCCTCAGAATAACTATAACTCAGACGTAAGTTGGTAGTGCACAGTCATGATGGTGACAGTAAAACCAAAACTCAAGACGAGTGCACTGTTCCCATTAACCAAGAGATGGCTGGCGTGATTGACATGCTGAGGCAGCTCGCGAGCTCGCAGCATAAGCAAGACGCGCATAACACCGTTGCTGCTGGCCAAGAAAAGGCAGAAGTAAAGAAGCACTTTAACCACAAAAAAAGGCTTTTACAGTGATTTGCCTGCAGAGCTTTTTTGGCGGATTCTTAGCATGCTAGGAGATGAATTTCGATATAGCGAAATTTCAATATTACCAAGTAAACTGCCGATTTTACCGACTTCGTTAAACTGAGGTTTAACTGTACAAACCACAGCTTTGCATGAACGGCGTCGGCTTCTGCGACCTCGGTGTCATTTAAGAGGCAATACAGTTAAACACTCAAGACAGAATCGAACGCAGAACAACCATCTATGCAGTGCTGCCGTGCCTCCACTTCTTTCCACGTTCGTAGCCAGCATTTTTTTTTCATGCGAGCTGCACACTTTACCTATCAGCTTTAAGAGTGTCGAAAAGTTGGTCTGTCTAGTAGCTCACAAGCCTGGTGGTTAAACCATATATATAAAAAAAAAAAGCATTGGTTTATCATCTAACGCTAATCTCTGTTTGCCTCCAAATGTTGGCCTAGTGATTACGCCGCTACCTGTGAGCGGCTCTCAAATGTTCTAGACGGTGCGCATGCCACAATGTCGTCATTTTGCGGGAGGTATGTCCCCATGAACAGGCGTTCCTCACTATAACCTTGTATTGGGCGCTCTTCACTATAACCTTTCCTTCATTAAAGATGTCTATAGACTATATGAAAAAGACTGCACTGTTAGTCGTAGATGAAGGCAAAATGGGCCTGCAGTACCACTTAACTGTATCCGAGTTTTACCATATTTGAGTCTAACATAGTGGGGTTCTACTGTACTAATGTATCACACCACATTTCAGCTTGACGTGTATGAAAGACGAGCGAGTGCGCCCTCTGGTGGTTTGAAAAGTCACCCGACAAACTATCTCGACCTTGCATTTCACTTAGCACTACCCAAGACCAATTAAAGGGACACTGAGGAGAAATTGAAGTTGACTTGCATCGACAGAATACCAGCTCCTGATTACAAAAACGCCACTCATACTGACAACAAAGCTCTTGTAATGTAGAAAAGAGCAAGAACCAAAATACAGGTATCGCCGCCACAGGCCAAACTCGCAAGTACAAGCTTCATGACGTCATAGGACAAAACAGTGTTGCTAGAACCAATAGTTCTAGCAACACTAGGACACGAGAAGCCACGAATCACTGAGGCGCAGCAAATGCATGCGCAAATCTTCTTGACGTCGCCAGATGGCGCCACGTACCCGACAGCTAGCGCGCTCCTGCAGCGCCGGGACCAATCAGCGCCTGCTCGCAGCGGTATGCGGGCTCCCGGTATTCCGCTAACGGTAACAAGGTACACGGTATGCTAAAGGTGTCTATTTGCGAGAACTTCGTTGACGACTTCGAGAACAGGATCCATTGTAACGCTGGCAAAACCCCAGTGCAAACGTAAACGAAGCGACGGCCGCAATAGCCGATAGATGCCTTCAACGTGCGGCCGACGGTAGCTTTCTTTTCGGCTGCTGCTAGGCCGCACTGCTGGCAGCCAGAAATCACGGAGTCTGCGTTACGTCATGTGCACGTCATGTTTCACATCACTTAGTCCTGTGTCGTCATAGGAGAATCCCAAGTTTGAATCAGAGCGGCGGGAAAAACTTTTCCAACTTCGAATCCAAATTTCTTAGAAATAAAGGCATCTTTCGCTGCCAGCCAAGTGGCAACAAAGCCATGAAATGCCGAACTACTGGATTTTGCTATAAAGAAATATTAATAGAGCTCTCCTCAGTGTCCCTTTAAAATTGAACCTAGCACAGTGAGTACATGCAGTTATTATTTGGTTAGATTCCAAAGATGCCCTTAGTGCACATCCAGACCCAATCAGCAGATGGATAAAAGTAAATGCAGGCCAATCGCTTACCTTTGTACGCTCACTCAGGTCAGTGACCGACGGCTTTGGCTCAGCCAGTGGGAGTGTCGCTGCGGCCACATCGTCCACTACCGTCGTCACTTGAAACCGACCCCGGTTCACTGGAGCTGGAGCCGGTGCTGAAGGCCCCACGGGGGCTGCCGCAGACACCGGCGGCCGATCCGTTGCCTTCATCTCTGTGCTGCTCGTCTGTGTGGCCGTGCTCACTACAAAGCCCCCGCGCGTCACCTCGGCATCCACGTGGTTGCCAACCACCGCATCGTGGGGGCACGTAGCTGTGGTCAGTGCCGACAGCGTTGGTGGAATGGGCGACGTAGCCGTGGTGGCTACGGTCGGCGGCTCGGCGGCAGCGGAGGTGGAGCTGTTGACCGCCGTGACGGACTTGGCAAACGTGGTCACAGATGGCGTTGGCGTGGTGGCTAGGGTGCCGGAGAACGACGACGATGGCGTCGACGGCAGGCTGGTGGAGCTCCCGAGGAGAGGGTCATCACGGACGGGAGTCACGTGGAAGCGGGAAAAGCGGCCCGTCGCCGTCGTCGTGGTAGGTGGCGCGGCTGTGATCACAACGACAGAAGGTCATGAACATGCTCACGAACCACTACCTGTCACCTGTTGGCCTGTCACCCTGAGAAGGAACAGAACTCATAGATAAGGGACGAAGGAAGCATTTATGAGTGCCAAGTTCGCACTGTGGTGTCCTTTCCTTCTGCCTTTCCCTCAAGTACTATTAACTTCTCAAGATGACAAACTAGCCAGCAGGCTAACCTAGCAGTTCTCATACACAGCATCACTGAAAGCAGCACAGCTACTGCACCAAGTTTGCTCACCATACAGTTAGGCCTTGCTATCCTGACAACTAAAAATAACATGACGGGTAATAAAACTTAAATACAGTAGCCGACCGATATTTCGGACTCCAATAATTTGGACTAGCACGATATTTCGGACTTGGCTGAGGAAACATCGCGCACCTCATAGGAACGTGTACACTTTCACGACCGATATTTCGGACTTTGCGGAGTCTAAAAGTTAGAATATTCCGACTAAAATAGACGCCAAAAATATTGTGGTGATCGTTTTTCAACTGAAAGTTTGTTTTTTCGGCCTAATATAGACGCGAGCATGCATCGCTGTCACTTCCAACCCGTTTGCCGCCACTGTGAAAGGCGCCATCTTGGATTTAAACGGAATCGGCTCGGCGGCGCAATCGGACTGGCTTGGATAGGCTTGGCTATTTGTTCTCCATCGTTGCCATTCGAGATAATGAGATGCTCTCCATTGCCATTAAGATAGCCTACAAAGGGCGCGCGATCGCATTGAAAACGGTACAGCGGGACAGCTGCATCGTCCGCCGCGGCTTGGATGACGCACCCCGCGGCGCGGGGCAGCAAACGTGGCAGACGAAGGGGAGGGGGGGGAAGGACTGAATTCGGAGGCGCTTGCTTCCGCTCGCGTCTTCCCGTGGGTTACCTCTCAGTCTTCGCGAACGTCATTGCCCCATGCAAAGTGACTGTTTTTGCTTCGCGCTGCGAGTGCAATTCATTCGCGGAGTGAGTGCGGCCGCGTCGCACTATCGGTACCATGATGTGATAGGGTGTAGAAGGAAAGCACGGCTATGACTCAGATAGTCTAATATTATCACTTGCCGGCGGAACATGGGGAGCGGCGATTTTCGCGATTTTGAAAGCCGGTTTTTCACAGAAAAGTTTATTTTTTAAGTTCATGGATTTTTTGGACTGTTCGATTATTCGGACCATTTCTCGGGTCCCGCCGAGTCCGAAAAATCGGTCGGCGACTGTAATTAAGTCATCGAGGAACCAGCATAAATGCCCACGCTAATCAAAGGTCAAGCTGGGTTCAAATGACTGGCGAATGTGCGGCTGATAGCCATGGGCTGTGGTGAAGCTCAGTTACCAAAACTTATCAGCCAGGCTTCTTTTCGGCTTAGCGAGAGGGGTCCTGTTATCTTTGTCATGCTTACCGTTTCACACATGTTAGAGGTATGAAGGTTACAGTGCACCAAGCAAGAGGCAGGAATTTTATCCGATCACTTGTCCTGCCAGATGCATCGCGACCTGGCCACCCTTTGGGAGCCCCAGGTGATGTTCCGCAAATGGGCTTTCCCACAAATAGACTTTCCCTCATGCTGGATCAGTTAGGAAGGCAAGAAGACAAGTGCCATGGATGTGGGCATTAAGTGCACAACACATTATGAAACGATCAAACAATGACTCCCTTGTGATCCCAACTGAATTTTACAGATCTGGTACTTGCTCTAAGAGCACAGAATAGAGGAGGCAGAATTAAAAGGCATAAAACTAGAGCTCAGCGCTGACATAACATTACCGGGAGAAGAAGAGACTCCGCACACTGCCTTGGTTCACTTTGCTCAGGTCTAACTTGGCACACCCCGAATGAAAAGGACTGGGCAGCAGAGACAACAGGAACTTCAATAAAACTTCGGTTCGGCCTAGTTGGTACATGTCTGTTAAGGTGAAGGTTGTGCAAACACGGGACGATCCACAATGAAGAGACACAGAGACACACACAGTAAAACACACTATTGGTATGGTTGGTGTCTTGCCATGTGAAGACTGGAGCACTAAGAGACGACACACTGAAGAGTGAGTGCAAGCTCCGCTGCCGCTCTTCAACATGGCATCTTTTAGTCTCTTTTATCGAAGATATCACAAAGGTAGCCAGCTGTCTCCACTCACCACCAGCATCGGGGGGTGCAATGGGCACTGCCTGCGGCCGTGCAGCAGCCGGTTCCAGCATGGTGCAGGGCGCCGAGGTGACGATGGACACCGGGGCAGCAGTGACACCGACTGCAGTGTTGCCCGCTGACACGAGGGTCACCGGCGCTGGAATGTTGCAGCTGGTGTCGGTGGGAATCTGGCCCGTCGAGTGTGCTGTCACGAGCACGGGGGTCGCCGAGACGGCCCCGGCGACCGACAGCAGCTGCGCTTGAGGCATGACGGCCCCGACCGAATGCGAGATTGTGGCTGGGTGCTCAGCGAATACCTGCACAAACGACGGCAAGAGGGGGGGGGGCATGCTTAGATATGGTAACTGTCTGGAATATGTCCCGGGTTGTGTTCACATCATCATCACTTGGCATGCACAAGAAACGCACAAGGCGTGCACATGCAGGATGCTGATTAGCCTGCTGATCTCTGTGCACGCACAGTGACATAACGGCCTTGAATGGCCAATAATGACGCTCATACACTGGGCGAGATGGTGCTGCCACATTCTTGGCACTCCCCTTAAGGCAGGACACTGGTCTTGAAAAAAAAAAAATTTATTAATGAAGTCACAGTTACGAAATCTTCAGGGCATATGTATTTTTGTGTGCTGATTCTAAATATGTCATTTAATTTCATGTAAAACAATTCCTTGAGCACTTATGCACATTTTATGCTAGTATTTTGCGGAGAGTTTTGAAGAAAATTTGCAGCGGGAAACTCGCTGAAATGTATGTCATTGTGTTCTCTTGACACCAAGGAATGCAATAAGGGTGAAATTGTCTTCCTGCCTATCATAGAACTAAAGTTATAGAGTTTTGAAGTTGTCGCTTCAGAAATGAGAAGGAAAATGTGTATTCCTGTGTGTGAAGTGGCAGCTTCAGTACCCTATTACTCAAGTTCTATGAGAGCCAGGATGATAATTTTACCCTTATTGTATTCCTTGGTGTCAAGAGAACCAAATGGCATACATTTCAGCGAGTTCCCTGCAGCAAATTTTCTTCAAAACTCTCCGCAAAACACTTGCATAAAAAGTGCATTAAGTGCTCAAGGAATTGTTTTACATGAAATTAAATGACATATCTAGAATTAGCGCACAAAAATACATGTGCCCTGAAAATTTCATAACAATGACTAGATTAATAAAATTTTCTTTTCAAGACCACTGTCCCCCCTTAACCAAAGATTGAGCTCCGTGCGCTTAACACTGTGAGGAGTCTGTATGCCATGCTCAGCCACTAGGTGGTGCTGCTTCTGAACCATTGCATAGCCAATTGTAGCTGCTCGGTAATATAAAAATCACTGGTGACTAAAGAAAAATGCTAAGTAGGTGGGCATTATGAGAGTAGGATAGGTTATGGTTCATTTCACCGAGCACAAACTATGAGACCTGATGAATTCCACCTGACAGTTGCATTTGTCATATGCAGGGCCAATTGTACATGCCATCTACCACAAGTCATGTGCCAGAAATATAGCATACCACAATTTCTGGTTCATGAGCAGTGATTTTTTTTTTCCTGAATTTTTCATTGATGGATCTTAGACAATCTTAGACATCTGTGACGTACGTGCGGCAAATATGACACCCAACCGCGCACCATCATTTGCGCCAAGGCCAGTAACAGAGCTTGAAAGAAAATATAACAAGAACTAGTTATTTTTGAAGTGTTATCTTATGGGCAGAAACAGTCATGAGAGTTTTGATTTCGTTGTCACCTCCATTCGCCATGTTGCTACAGCATGCTTTGCGCATATTACGCGTGGCTCTGGTTGAACATGATGCTGCCTCAAATGGGGAAATTGTGCAGCAAAGAAGCAGTTTGACATCAGTGAAAAGATCATCCAGGACTGGCACAAAGCCATTAGAGTGTTCCGGTTGCGAACAACAAAAAAAAGGTGGACAACAAGGGGAAGGCACGCTGACCACACCTCGTTAATTTGTCGGCGCATGGCGGCTGCTGCAAACGTGTTTTTTCCATACTCTTTAACGAAGGGATCCTCATCGCATTTTTAATCCGCTTACAGAATGAATAGGTACGGCTTGTACACTGTGCAACTTACGTGTGATCTTTTTCAGAAAAACTGCTATTTGCAGGGGAGCGACATATACACAGATGCAACTTGTAGACTGGAAAAAACAGTAACTCTGAATCTCTATATATGTTCAGAGCAGGAAGCATGAAGAAAGCTTTGGTTAAACCTGGTAGGTTGCGTAAGCATCCATAGCGTTCCATTCGGGATCATCACTGGTTGTAGACGCTTCGGTTTCGATAGAGGCGCGGTGCACCCGTCTAGCAGCGTCTTGAGCGCGCCGCTTAGCAAGGCACTGTTCGCGTTCATCTGTCTCCGAAGCCCGTTGTCATTTCCTGGCTTCGTCAAGCCGACGTAGCCTCCCTTTCTGTTTATCAGGCGGCTTAACGACGGAGCCGGCAAGTGAGCGAATGCATTTTATATTCCCCCGCTCCCGTTCTCCAGCCTCCTCTCCACACTCCGCAGCTGGCGAGAGCGCGCCGCCCTTCAAGGTCAAACGTGCCTTGCGGCCGCCCCGACGCGAAGGGCTGAAACCTGTCGTAATATTGGTTTGGTTTGGTTTATGGGGTTTAACGTCCCAAAGCGACTAAGGCTATGAGAGACGCCGTAGTGGAGGGCTCCGGAAATTTCGACCACCTGGGGTTCTTTAACGTGCACTGACATCGCACAGTACACGGGCCTCTAGAATTTCTCCTCCAAAGAAATTCTAGCCGCCACGGCCGGCATCGGCCCTGCGTCTTTTGGGTCAGCAGCCGAGCACCATAACCGCTGAGCCACCGCGGCGGCCCGTAATATTGCTTACGCAATAAAATAAGATTACGCCATTATAGTTACTTCCACATACTGCACAAGGTTCTGTAAAGGTGGAGTCAAGGGCATGTGCAGCCCGAATCCACACACAAAACGCAAAGCACGGCAGTGGTGAACACTCACCACAAAGGGGGGTACCTGCGGCTGTGAGTGTGCCGGGGTCAGTGCGGGGGCCACGGCGTTCTGCGAGAAGATGGCCTGCAGCCCCTGCTCGATGTTGCTCTTCATCGTGTTGCCGTGCAGCTTCTGCAGCTCCAGCTTCAGGTCCTCCAGGTTGGTGGCAACAGCCGGCTTGCGGGGCTCGGGTGGCACTGACGAAGGGCGCGAGCAGGGCGGGGCCGCCACCGCAGTCGGCACGGGCGTGGCCGTCGACACGACGGTGACGGCCGTGGCCATGGCAGCGGAAGTGGCTGTGCTCAACGCCGGGTGCTTGGGCGAGGCCGGTGTAACGGTCGGGAGCGGCTCGCCAATGCTGGCACTCGTGGGGACGTGGTCGGCTGCGGGTGGCTGCTGTAGGGGAACGCAAATACCCGTGTTGTCGACGCCGGCCATTCTCAAGCGCACCCGAGTCATTTTTCACTCATTGTGCTGTCACCACGTAGCCGTTTGAACACACCACTCTTCCGATCCACATGAAACAGTAGCCTCAGCATTTTAAGGTGAAAGCCTTTAATGGCTCATACTGTCGTCCGTCTGTTAACAAAGCGTGTCACACGTGTTTAACTCGGGAACTAAAAACAGATAAAAGAAAACCACTGGTTGCTTCAGATAGAGGAGAAAAAAAATGAACCTAGAAACCAAGTTTGATGACTGTAGAGTAATTCGCTAATTTATTAGAGGCAAAAATGTTGAAATTGCGTCGAAATAGCGCGGACGTCGATATAGCCATGGAACGATGTGATGTCACATCCACTGGAAGTCGCCACGGCATAGTGAAAATTTGGTTATAGGTTTGGTTATAGGGGTTTAACGTCCCAAAGCAACTCAGGCTAAGAGAGATGCCGTAGTGAATGGCTCTGGAAATTCCGACCTCCTGGGGTTCTTTAATGTGCACTGACATTGCACAGTACACGGGCCTCTAGAATTTCGCCTCCATCGAAATTCGGCCGCCGCGGCCGGTCATAGTGAAAATTGTCACAGAATGGTTGGAAAAACGTCGGATTTGTGTCAAATTAGATGGAAAAATGTGTAATTATGCGTAATAAACACTTAAGATCCCCGAAAGATTATAATTTGGGTATCGATATAGCCAAGGGAACGGTGTGACGTCACATCTACCGGAAGTCGTCACGGCGTAGTGTTCTCGGCTTTCGCGTCTCAACATTTCAGTTGCCAAAGCGTCCTCGCAATTTTTCCAGCAGACATACATGGTGTACCGGTCTCCACTGACTAACCGTATGAGCTAATCTGGAACCTTACACTAGTAACAATCATTTTGAGCATCGTTAGTACTAAAGCATCATTTTGAATGTTGGTAGCATTAAAGCTAGTTACAACAGCATGAACTGATAACTACCATGAGCTCTTGCATGCGTGATAAAGATAACTTGCTGGTATGTGCTTCCCACACTCTTTATCACTTCCACTGCCTTCTGAAAAGCAGCGACTGATTCAAAGTCCAACTTGCAGGAGCATCGGTGGACACTGTCACCGATGCAGACATTGGGAGCTATTGCCCTGCTTTTTAGACCGGTACTGTACCGGAGACATGCCTCACACTCTATAAGACAGGTGCACCATGCCATCAGCAAGCATTTAGGTAGACTTCCCCAGCTGACTCTACACCGACCAGCCCTCCCACAAATGCAAACAAGCCATTAATGTCCAAATGCATGCTTGACTTGAAATTACACTGAGGACAGTGCAGAGGGCTCTGAAATGCAAAACAATGGGGGCAACATTATTTATTTATTAATTATTTATTAGAGCCAGAAAGGAAGAGCAGCACGGATTAGGGAAAAAACAGAAGATGACAACATGCTAGCCGAAATCAGAAAGAGGAAATGGGCATGACACAAGCACGGAATGAAGAGAACAGATAAATGACAGTTCTTTCAGGGGGCAAAGAAAGTTCCAAGATAAGGAAGACGGGGCACCTGATGACCAGAGAATCAGGTGAGTAGATAAGATTATAAAGGTTGCAGGGATGGCTGGCTGCAGCAACCTCAGGGCAAGTTTAATGATAGATAAACGAGATAGGCCTTTGCCTTGCAGTGGACGCATCCACATATACTACGATGATGACGATGGTGATGGCGACACAGAACTGTCAAGACCAGCTAATGTCACATAACGTATTGCCGTTGAGGACCAGACAGGACACTGCCACACTGTTGGCCAAACCCTTGACTATGCTCGGAAACAGATGTCACAACAGACGTTCATGCCTGAAGAACAGTTTGATAGCAAGTACCCAAGGGTAAGCCTGCCCCTATGCAAAGCAGCTCACTAAGCAATAGACAGTTTTAGCTGTGCGTCCGCAAGGGCTTAGCGTACGCAAGGAGCTTGCGGGGACCGTAGTGCACATGCGCAGAACGCAAGCGCGAGCCCTGCATCTTGCGTACGTACGCAAGCCAGCAGACTTTGCGTTGCGTTGCTTGCGTGGCTTGCGTAGCTAACGTTGGCAACATGGCGGCGCCCTGCACGCCCACTTCGAACCAAATACTGCGTCGCCGCTGCATTTTTCGACGCGATAGCTCGCTCTAAACGGTTGTATTCACTTTTATTTTGTGCATTCTCACCCCTCCGTAACGATATATGTGACAAATAGTCATCGTTTTTTAGATAAACCCAAGAATTTCTTGATGTTAAGCCTAACTATCTACGGCGTACACTGTCGCATAGCAACGACCTCCGGTAAAGTACTTCTCCAACTTTGCGCTAGAACTTATATTTTCATTTGATTCAATTGATTTACATTAAAAAAGAAACAAAGACTTCGAATGCAACCACCACTGCCATTAATAAAAGAAAAAAAGTTTCCTCAGCACACAGTTCAGGAGCTTTGACTTGCTGTCGCTAGATGGCGCCACTGTATCCTACGCTTCCCGGGCGCTACGCTAGCCACTCCTAACTAAAACTGTCATTGCCAGGACGGGTGGCACTGCGCGTAAGGTGCGCCCGTAGCGTACGCACAGCTTTTGCGGACGCACAACTAAAACTGTCTAATACGAGGGGGCCTCGGCTGCCTTACCAAGAGGGTTGTTGCAGTGACAGGCAGTGCAGCTGAGACTGCCACGTCAGACGGCAGGCTGGCAGCCACCGACACAGCTGGCGGATGGACAGTTGCCGCAGCGCTGCTCGGTGTGGTCAGCTCCACCAGCCTTTGCTGAAGGTGGCTCAGATCGGTCACCAGGGCGTATGCTTGCTGAGGCAGCGTCGAGCTGCTTTGGAAGGGGGAAGTGGGGAAAAAAAAAAAGCAGAAAAAAGAGAAGCCCAGATAGATCAATCATCTCTCACGACAACCATCACTTCTTCAGCAGTCTCGACACGATGCTCCAGGCAGTGCACAATTTGCAGCTGGAATTGTCGACAAAATAACGCACACGCCTGGGGATGACTAGAAAAGGCAGCTCATACAAAAAAAGTATATATATCTACGAAAGAAGTGCCAAAGGAAACAAGGGCAGACAGGACACACAGCATGATTGATGAATGAGCAATTTTTGTGACCTGGAGATGTGCTCAAGTCTAGAAAAAATGACCTATGGAAAGAGGACCGCTCTCGTGATCGACATGTGCTATCAAGCTAGAAAAGTCTTGACAGTCACAGCCATTTCAATTTCAGCTTACGAGGCTATGCCTTTTTATATCTAGCCACGCCCATGAATTTTAGTAACTGAGCGTGCTTTCGAATATTGCCATGTTTATCACATATATCAGATCTAAGATCACTCACACAGACTTAGAGCGAGAACATTTTTGCCCCTTGTCTTCTCAGAGTAATCACTTCTTGCTTTAACCTCACCGACTCTAAGCAGTGGGGCAAAGACATGTAATGCAGTGGTATAACATCAGAGTCCTCTTGATTTTGTTCTTTTCTAACCAACGGCCAGTTGGTAAATCACTTAAAGATAATTGATTAGAAAAGCAGAAGAAAAAACAACAATGTGGTTGTTTTTTCTTCTGCTTTTCTAATCAATTACCTTTAAGTGAAAACGTATTCAGTAATAATCTTCGTTGATCAACACCACAAATATAAAAATATATAAAAAAAACTCCTGTGTTCCTCGGTTTGTGTGGCTGTTGGCTTCTCTAAAATATATAGTACTGTGCCAACTGTGACGGGTTCTGCTACCGCCATGCGCCGACACTACGCTGCGCCTGGCGACGACGAAGTTGGCCCGCTATATATATATATATATATAACTATTTCTCGTATTGACGTCAAAATGGGAGGCAGTGGCAATGCCCGCATGTAGTTCATTTTCTGGCCTTCTATAGCATACAAAAGCTCTGCATTCACTGAAAGCAGTCTGTCTGCCATTAGATAGGACACAGTAATAAGTCGATGTAGGCCAGCTTCAATTTTATCCCCTCAGTGTCCCCTTGAACTCAGCTCACAGTAGAGCACTGAGAACACAGCCATAAATGTTCAAGGACAATGCTCTTGGAGTACTACGCTATGGGAAAAGAAACAACTGTTATGGTTAAGCTTGTGGCTTGACACAAATAACTCAGCGTGCAGCTGACACTGGAGCTTGGTTTAGCCATGAACTCTATCACGTCCGTGCTTGGCTTCACACATGGCTGGGTCTTATCACTGCTCGTGCTTTTGCTCCCAGTCACGAGCACATCTGCGAGCGGCCCCACGGATGGCTGCTCAGAAGGTACCAAGACCGCCATGCAAAACTCACTACAGTGAAACCTCGTTATAGCGAACTAGTAAAAAATCGTAAAACAGTTTGCTATAGCCGAAAATCGTAACATAAAATTTCGTCCGAAACGCGCGCAATTTAGTCATTGAAAGGACAGCAATTCTGGCGATCCTTACAAGAGAAGCGGATAGATGTTTTCCCAGGTTTTGGTGGCGTTTCGAAGACGCTCGCGGCTATTCTGAAGACCACAAAAAAAAAACGGAGCGCCAATTAGGTTGGCTCCCCCGCATAGCACCGCAAGCGCAGATTAAAGGGACACTGAGGAGAGCACTATTAATATTTCTTTTATAGTAAAATCCGATAGTTCGGCATGTCATGGCTTTGTTGCCACTTGGCCGGCAGCGAAAGATGCATTTATTTCTAAGAAATTTGGATTCGAAGTTGAAAAAGTTTTTCCCGCCGCTCTGATTCAAACTTGGGATTCGTCTATGACGACAGAGGACTAAGAGACGTGAAACATGACGTGCACATGACGTAACGCAGACTCCGTGATTTCTGGCTGCCAGCAGTGCGGCCTAGCAGCAGCCGAAAAGAAAGCTACCGCTGGCCGCACGTTGAAGGCATCTATCAGCTATTGCGGCCGTCGCTACAGTCGCTTCGATTACGTTTGCACTGGCGTTTTGCCAGCGTTACGATGGATCTCGTTCTCGAAGTCGTCAACGAAGTTCTCGCAAATAGACACCTTTAGCATACCGTGTACCTTGTTACCGCTAGCGGAATACCGGGAGCCCGTCTACCGCCGGAAAACAGGCGCTGATTTGTCCCGATGCTTCAGGAGCGCGCGTAGCAGCCGGGCACGTGGCGCCATCTGGCGACGTCAAGGAGATTTGCGCATGCATTGGCTGCGCCTCAGTGATGCATGGTTTCTCGGTTCCTGGTGTTGCTAGAACCATTCGTTCTAGCAACACTGTTTTGTTCTATGATCTCATCACGCTTGTACTTGCGAGTTTGGCCTGTGGCGGCGATACCTGTATTTTGGTTCTTGCTCTTTTCTACGTTACAAGAGCTTTGTTGTCAGTATGAGTGGCGTTTTTGTAATCAGGAGCTGGTATTCTGTCGATACAAGCTAACTTCAATTTCTCCTCAGTGTCCCTTTAAGCGTGGAAAGCGGTACTGTGGCTTCTCCGCATCACAGCTGTGTCGCGTGGAAAGCGGTACGTCAAGAGTGAAAGCTGACGCCGTTTTCACCACCTCCGCGACAGCGAGCGCCAGGATTGTTACTGAATGCTTAGAACCACCAGTGCTGCTTCCATGGCGCTGTCGCCGGATGCCAGAGGCGTGAACGCGTGCTGACTGCCGGACTTGCAACCCCACATGCCGCTGTTGGCGAGTGCGAGATGAAAGTACAAACCTTGGAGCGAACGCGTGCCGCATCACCACCAGTCACTTGTGCAGTGCGGCGAAATCTGCCGCCTGCCATCCGAACGGGCAAAGTTTGGCGCCATGGAGGTCAATATACTCGTTTCATGGCCAGCCGCGTTCGATATATAAAGTAGAAATTGCATGAATTAGTCACAAATATTTACGAAGAGTTCGATATACATGATTTTAGTTTCGATACCTGGGCGCCGCCATGTTTGTTTTACTCGAGCGCCGCCTACCGCCGACGCCATCTTGGGCTGATAATTTGCAGCCCGTGGGCTGCAGCCGAAGCAGCGTGCGATCTCTGAAAGTGTCATTCGCCAGTTTTATTCCTGCCAAGCCTAGAAATTTTGGGTGGGCGCTCGCCTCGTGTCCATCCTCGTGTGGGCTATGCCATTAGCTCCTGCAATAACCAACTGGGAGCAAGCGACCATTCCTCGACGAAGCGAACGATCAGCATCGGTGAGTGCCATGCTCGCAGTTCACGCGTGTAGTTTTTGTCGCCGGTTGCCTGTAGGGCAAATGCGGCACGGTGTTGCATGTTAGAAAAACGAAAGCAAAATGTGTTGAAACACAAGATTGCGGAGAGCAATGAATGTCTAGTTTTCCGTTGAGCTCAGTTTTTCATGAACGGTTTCGCTGCCTGCTAGAACATGGCGAGTGTGACAGTTTAGATGCTGAGCTTTCGACAGAGTACCCCGTTTACAAACTGAACATTTTGGAAACAGCGAGTACATGACCGAAACGAATCCACTTCTTATGATTAGAATGTTTGTTTGCGGAGATACGCGCGATGAAATTGAAATTTGGCCCCTCCTGCCGCTTGCGTAGGGCTGTTCGTACTACGAGCGATACAAGCCAGTTGAGTGAAAGCAATTCGCATTCTCGCCTTCTCCACTGCCGCCAGTACTTACTGGTGCACAAATACCAGAAAATGTACAATTACAAGATCTAATAGGTTGGCACGCTAATGGAACGCTATTACCACTTACTGACAGGCAGAATTGCCACACCTGTGTTGAGAATTCCAATCTCAATCGGGTCGGGGCACTGCTCAAGTCGCTGCGTTTGTTGTATCTCTGGCACGGTTATGCATAGTGTGGATTTTTTTTTTACATTGCATTAGATGCGATTTCAGTCGAATAATTTATTACAATGCATGGCAGAGTTTACCGTCCTGTGCATGCCGTGTATTTTTTCATCTTACGTTGCCATGGCTGCATTTTTCCTCACTTGTCAGTTGGGTAAAAGTTCATGTCGCCACTTCTATTCATGTCATGCTGTGCAAATTAAATTAGTATTTTTGCACTAACGACATGTTTATTTTTTTCAGGTGGCGATCCCCACACCCTCCCGAAATTGACGATCATGTGGGGCGGCGAAACGAAGTTGTGGCCAAATTTGTGAAGTCCTCACATAGTGTACTGCTGAATTAAAAGAGTTCTGCCAAGGCCGTCCAAATACTTGATCTTTTAAAATTATGCACAGAGTATAGTTTGGTAACCCAGGCGCTGCGCTTCGTTCCGCGCCCGATATTAGGCACAGGCAGTGTGTTTGTTTCTGTCTGCATTTCGTTCACAAAGTGCGCTAATGTTTAAGCTTTTTGTTGGCGCAAGTGTTTTTTGTTCGCCAACTACGTCCACTGCCAATGCAACTCGGGACCGGCGGGAAAGCGGTGAAGAAATGGACTCCGCAGACGTGCTGAGACCTTCGCATAACATGGTGCGCGTACATACTGGCGGCGTTTGTTTTTTTTTCTACTTTCGTCGACTATTTCCGAAACCGACAATAAAACAGTGATGCCCAGAGGACGTTGGTGTTCCGTACAACATTGCTGCTTTTGTTGTACAGACGCAAACACGCGCTTGACCGGTAGCTAAGCAGCCGCGGACGTTGCTCCGCGCGCCGGATTATCAGCCCAGGGAAGGACGGCAACAGTGGGGTGTCGCGCAGCGCACGTGTTTGAGAGTATTTCTCCCTCTCCTGCCCGCTCCTCGTAAAATGGTGTATAGCCAATAATTCGTAATATCCGTGTTCGTTATATCGAGGTTTGACTGTATAACATGCGCCACAAGCTGTTCCACAGTTATATATACAGTAAAAAGTTGTTAATTTGACCCCCCTCAATTCGAACTGCCGGTGAGGTCTTGGTCAATGCCCATGCAAGTCTATGGCATCGTATGCTAAGGGTGTTGCACCAACTAATTATTCCAGATCCTGAAGGGAGGCCATGTCCAGGTGCAACTGGTGCAGCAAGCGTATGTGCAAATAGCCTTACTTAAACCTGAATTCCATGCTGCAAAGTCGCTTGCGCACCTTGGACATGCATGCAATGGCGGCGTGACAAGGGGATGGCCCTGTCTCCTCCAAGAAAAGTCAGACTGCACATTTTCGGTTTTGCTTTTCTGAGCTTTGCGCCAGCCTGCATGGTCAGCCAACCGAGTCCAACCGCACGCCGTTTCAGATGCCAATTGGAGAATTGATGGTGTTTTGTATCCTTTTCTTTTCTCGGCGTTTCTGTGCCACTGAGCGTGTACGTCACCTAGTTCTTCCATTCTTCCAGTGCACTGAAACTGTGCGCTCGTCATGTGCCATTCACTGTTTGTGCAGTGAAGCCTCCAGCATCGCTGCCGCTTGTGAGGGGTGCAATGCATTAGCAACCGAGTTCTACCGCTACCGCGTTGCACCGTGAAGGTTGCCGGGCATACACTCCTGACAGTATGTACACAATAAAACATTGATGGAAATGTGAAAAACTGTCACTGTCGAGCCGTTTTCATCTCAAAAGCAACTGAACATTACCCCGTCTCTCACCAAATAAATTTACTGTGATACAAGCGGTTCTTGTTGGTTTTTATGGAATTGTTCAAAAATTCAAACAATTTTTCCTGCCCTTTGAAGTTTGAATTAACGGGCATTTACAGCATATACCGTATATACTTGTGTAAGGGCAGCACTTTTTTTCCGCGGTTTTGACACAGGACCGACATTTTTCCGTAAAATTTTTCCGACTGAAGTAGAGTCCCAATTATGCGTGCCTTTTTTATACTGCGACATGCATTTTTATGACGAAGTAGTGCAGTCCCGGTGAATCCTTCAAATACGTAATGAATTTAAAGTATGAACCAAAGGAGGTGAGCGCCTGACAATCGGCACGAATTAACCAGAAAAAGTAAAGCAGGTAGTTATAGACCACTTTACTGGTAGACGTTATGTGATTATAATTTAAGATCAACATCCTCTAAAGATCTGGCACTCAAATGAGTGATGGTATGGAGTGGCACCGTGCATGCGACATGCGGCCGTCAGTGTAAACATTGTTTAGTATGTTGTTCACTGTGAGGGGGCGTTCACCTGGCCTGCTTTTCCGCGCTCTTCACTGCCGAAGGCACAGCTGAAATCAATTATAAGTTCATTTTAAAGAGAGGTTATTATGTGATGGTAACAAGGCTGGATCTTTTATAGCAAACCATGGCTAGATTCAAAGCACTTTCAGTGCAGCTTTGATGCGCAGCATGCTAGGCCTAGCTACACCGGGCGGACGGCACGCTGCTATGGTGCCCGAGCCTGACGGGTGGCTTATCGCCGCAAAGAAATGCGCTGCTAGCACGGGTGCACCCCATTCCAGATTTTTTGCGCAGCGTAATGTTTCGTCATTTCTGGTGCGAACGCCGAGCGTGCAAGAAGTGTTAACTGCGCTGCAGCACTACATGTTCACGGTTTCAGGCGGAGTCTGGCGCGAAGGAAGACGTACCGAGTGTCGGAGGTAGTTATCCTCTATCATCTCCCAGCGTAATGTAACAAGTGAGCAAAATTATGCACACATGAAGCGACTCTTTTGGATGACCTTTTTTTTTTTCTCCTGAATTACCGGCTGCCAAGTTGGAGGTGCGGCCCTCACATGGGGGTAGCCCTTACACAAGTATATACAGCGTATATATGGATGAGTGTACAGAGCCACCACACGGCTAATCTGCTGTGCTGAAACATGCAGCGCCACCTATGATGAGTCAGTTTCACAAGGACTGGGGTGTGGTGGTGGTGTTGGTGGGAAAAGAGGGGGGGGGGGGGGGGGGGGGGGGGGAGGTCATGTGACCGGTGGTGGTGTAAATGTATAGGCAGGGTTGGCCTTACAGCGGCCTGTCGGCAATTGCTATGGCTGAGTAACTGATTTACGTGATTATGGCTCTACCACTGTTCCACAAATTCCGCCACCCTCTGGAAGACGTTGAAGTAACGAGCGTTAGCTGTTTGGTTTACTAGAATTGATATGAATGAGATTAAAGGAAGGTACACCAATGGAAATACGAATTTGTACGCTTATTTTCCCATATGATAAACACACTCACGAACACATCTACCATACTGGACCATGACGTCACCATTGGGACGTGGCAGGTGGTTGTATCTACAATGCTATTGTAGATGGCGCTACAAGTCTCAACACGGGATGTGCTGTTTTCTAGTTGCTACCACAGATGGCGCTGTGATCTCGGGGTGGTAGCAGACCCCACGAAATCTCAAAACATGATGAGTAAGAGCTAGCGCTCTTAAAAGGCCAGTGTCCTCTAAAATCTTCAATACTGATTGTGACACTAATCGCCGCTCAGTTCGGTAGCCCTCAGCTCCGACGAGAAACAGCAGAGTTGTGGAAGCTTACCCAGGATCTGACTCCGAGAAGCTGTTCTCGCTACTGAGGGCGTGGGGTGTGGCACCATGGGCAGGGGGCGTGGCCGCCTGGCTGGTGGCGCTGGCCTCTGGCACATTCTGCTGCACCGGCAGTCGCACTTCACCCTACGGCACAACGGCCACCCAGGAAGGAAACAAGACGGCTCGCATTCCCCTCTCAACTATAACACGCTGCTTGCAGACACACACGCGTGACTGAGGTCCGAGCAACACATCCATTCCTCAAGTAGTATTGCCCAAAATCAATGAGGAAAGAAGTCAACACAGAAAGCTACCACAACATCATACCTTCCAGCAATCTTCTTTGGGCCGTCGTGGCATAACCCTGAGCTGATCGACAAGGCACAAGTGCTCCCCTTTCTTTCATGTTGTTCTTTTCCTTTCTTTCATTTATTATGGCTCTGAAGCAGATGATGAAGAGGGGCCAGTGCCCAGACTAACCTGTCCCCTAACATGCCTCAATATCAAATCAAACAAATTCCGCTTTCTTGATGCAGTGGGAGCTGGGGAGATCCTAAAAAAAATGGGAGCAGTGCCTGAATCAGTGAGTGTCTGACACCATAAACTTGCATGGTCTTAGCCTGGACCACATTTGTTGTCAAAATTATCTAAACCTGGCATAACGAAGATAGAATAAACTACATTTTAGGTAACTGTGATTACTAACCCAACTGGTAAACATGTTTTGCTGCACGATCCCTGACCAAAAACACAATCCTGCAAACATGAGCTATGTCGCATGACCAAACAATTTAGGCGTGCATGCGCCAGCCATTTCTCTTCACCTTTCAGCTTTAAACACCTGCAGTAAAAATACGAGCAATCAAGAGGGCACAAGAGAGAGAGAGAGAGAAAAAAAATGTGTTGTATTACCAGCCCTTTGCTTTGTGACTGCACTTCAGTGCCATCACAACTTGACAAGCACTAGAAAGCAAGGCTACAAGCAACACCAGTGTGCACAAAAGAAATGGTAAAAAAGCCAGGAGCCACAGAAAAAAAAAACAAGAAAAGGGGAAAAGACAGAACACGGCAGCGAGCGCAGGTGCAGGCGAGAGCAGCTGTGGTGCAACAAGTGCACAGAGGGCTTGCTGAACACTGCCAGGTATGTGAATGTCGATGGTCAGCACTCCAAAAGCTGTCTACCACCTAAAGTGTGCTGCGAACAAAGCCGCAACTACAGGCCCCACCCCCCCCACGACAAGTGGTGCCGAGAGAGGCTTTTGAAAAGTGCTGTCCAAATCGCTAGACAACACTACTGCAAAGTGCAATGCAGTTAAACTTCGACATAAGAACTTTCATGTAATGAAATTCTCTATGTAATGAAGCATTCTGGTTTTCCCTCCTTCGTGTCCACAAAACGCCATGCATTTTCAGTTTCAGCCCAACAAAGTAAACTTTATCGCACTTCCAACGTAACAAAATTTCGTTGCTAGCTTAGAATGAACCAGAGGAAAAATTGAACCTCGAGCGCGAATGACTGAGGCTGCACATGGCATATGAAAATGCGATGATGGTGGAATGTGCTGCCTGCTACGCCATCTGGGCTAGTACGGCCAAGGTTCGCGAACAGGTGTCAGGCGTAGCCACTAGGTGGCACAAGCGTATACACAACACTAGATGGAGATTACACAATGCTAAAAGCAACGCAGCCAGCCAAATCAGTCACAGATCTTGCGATCTTGCCCAATATCGGCACCGAATGTGCTGCACTGCCTGTGCTCAAAGAGAGCATGCTATGATTACCATGTTTATCCATTCCTAAAACTCGGTAAAACGACTAGAAGGGTTGGCACACACGTCAGCCTGACACCCTTGCTTCCCACTCAGATGTGTGGGCATCTGCCGCTTGCGCACTAAGACGCACCTGCTCGCACCTGTGGTGAAAAAGCAACAATGTTGCGGCGTGATATGTCTCCGGGGTGCTATGTGTCTTTGCAGCGCGGTGCACCTTTAGTGCATTTAATTTCCAATGATTCCCCAATGCTTCAGTTCCAATTTGTGTTTGATTTGTGAACCTAAAAATTGGTGCACGAAATTCAGAGGCTGAAAAATCCATGCACAAAAACCTTACGAGCCGATTCTCGAAAGCTAGCACGTTTGAAGTGGCACGCAGGAGTGCTGAGACCACCTTATCAGCCGCAGCCCTCTGGCCGGATTGCACCACGACTGCTCCCTCTGCCCGATGTGGCAGCCAGACAACCAGGCATGCTACGCCCCCACCCTTACTCACAGGCGGAAGAGAGCTAGCGACAGCAGCAGAGGAGGGCGCGGACACGACCGCAGCTAGAGCAGCCCCAAGCGTCGCCGGCAGCGGAGAGTTAGCAGCAGAGGAAGCAAGCCCCCCAGTACAGCTCAAAGCCGGCGCCTGCTTCTCATCCCCGCCAGCACAGGGCGAGGCCAGCCGTGAGGTCGAGGCCGAATCCGGAGTGCCCCGCGCTGCTTCTGGAATCACCTGAGCAGCGGCGACAGAGACAGCAGCTGCCTGAGCGGGGACCGCCTTAGCCACCGGTGTGGGTGGCTGCACCAGGGCGACCGGCACAGGTGGCAGGGCGCCCGGTGCCCCGGTGGCGGCGACCGTGCCTACCGCGACATGCTGCTGCAGTGCGGGAGACGACGCTGCAGCGGCTACCGGCAGGAAGGTAGCCGGCATGGGGGGCGCCTGTTCTTCGATGGGGCTTGACGCCAAGTGGGCGATGCCGGCCTGAAGTGGGGGGGGGCGGCGGGATGGGACAGAACAAAAGCAGAGAAGGACGCGCTGCATGCAAAGGACAAAGAGACGGGGCCAGGCCAGCCAGTGGCAACAAACAAAAGCGAGTACCCGACAATTGCACTGCCTGCGAAGCGAGAAGACAAACGGAAATAGAAAGGCAAGAAGAGTGAGGTGTCTTGCGCCAGCAACCCCGCCAACTAGCATGCCGATGACATCCCTGAATCAGAGCCAGCGGCAGACTGAGCCGACTAAAGGTCGCCCAAAATCCGATTAAGGCAGCCTTACCAGCACGTTGCATCGCAAAACAGTGTCTCACCTAACTCTGCTTTTTGTGTATGTGATGACTGTTGGCAGCACGCGTAAAACATCATAATTTCAAACGAACACAATACACTGGCTGCCAAAGGAGTTTCTCATCTCTCTCTTTTTTTTGTCCCCATTCTAGGCTGGCTTTCCAACAGTATCGGCAGCGGCGCTCTCAGTGCTTTGCGGTAAAATCGAGGCCTGCTATTCCGTTACATCAGGCAAGCACAGCAGGCCAGCGGCGCGCCAAGGCACGGCTGCCCACCTGGTGAAGCTGAGCTGCTGGGAGGGCCTTGACCTGGCGCACTGGTGACCCCTGGCACGACCCAGGGGGCTCGCTCGACTCTTTCTCAAGTCGCCCGGCTGTCACCAGCACTGTGCTGTTCTCCATGTTCTCGAAGCTCAGCCGCTAAAGGGATGTAACAGCATCAAGGTGAGGCAAGCCACCTTACTTACCATAGGCAAATACAGTGGCATGAACGTCACATGTTGATCGATTGCAAACCAAGCTCAAAATATCTAGCACTCTAAGGCACTCAAGTAATCGCTTAGGCTAAGCTTTTAGTGTACACTGAGTTAGCGCATGTTTGTGAATTCACATGCTTAAACAAATAAAGACAATAAATTTTAAGGCTGCTAACGCCTTGGCAAAGACCTCCTGCATGTAAAAGGAGGCATAAAGACAAGTTGATAGCAAAGGCAAGCAATGCAAATAATACCCTATCTTTTGATTTTAAGGCATCCACGATCGAGCTCGACAGCTCCCAGAACCTGTCGTGAGCCGTATCGGCAACACGCACGAATGGGGCTCTGCAAATATGCGTCTCCCGGCATATTGACATGTGACTAGCTTAAAAAGCGTGCCGGCCACAAACTTGATGTTTATATCAAGAAAGTAGCTGCTGTCTGGCCTCGCACGTAACCTAGCAAACCTCACTCTAAGTATTCAAAAAATAGAAAATTATGAACTTTCTTGTTCACCTCAACTGCCAGCAGAACCCACAGTGCTTCCAAACGGTGCCCACTAGTTAAATTCACATCATCTCTCGCTTGTCACATTGTATACCTTGCTCTTTTCTCGTATAGTTGATTGCTAGCAGGCACCAAAACTGTATATGTAGTGCCGCTACTCAAGGTTTTTGAGCGGCATGCTGTGATGTGGTTGACTGACCTGATTTGACCACCAAAACATACAAGTTGGCAGCCAAAGAAAGGGCGTTAGGAGCATGTGGAGATGAAGGCGTTTGTTGCAACGGACCTAGAAACGGGCATTGCCACAAGGGGGTGCTAGGCGCAGGACAGTGAGAGGAAGACAGATGGGACAGAAGGGAAGTTGAATAATAGTTTTTGGTGTGGGAATCCCACTGGCCGGAGTTGCGTGCGGTGTCCCAGCTGAAGTGTGACAAGGGAATGGGCACTGGTGGCTCGCACGGCACTCCTATCGCAGTCATATATATATCCTTTTCAATCAACGCGACAAATTTCATGTCGCACTCTGAAGCAGAGCTTCTGGCTCCCACAGTGGCTGACGGTAGCACAGTGGGTGACTCCACTACATGCACGCCCTCCTGCGTTGTTTCGGAGGTGGGCGCTTACATACTGCACGATTTTTGGTGCGTTACGAAGATCTCGGAACTACTACTCTAAGTTACAGGTGCCAAGAAAAAAATTAAGCGGATGACGAAATCAACTACCACAAGATGACAGAGTGCAACCCTGCGCAACTTAATCTCGTACAGCGCCGAGTCCCATGCACCATGCCATACTCTCATTTTCATGCCTGTAGTCATGCGCTTGCTCGCTTCTTTGCAGCAATGCAACCTCATCAGCTGCTGTGACAAAATTCATGTCCACCTGCAATGCAAACACGTACAAGTGCGGAAAAATCTAAGTATACGAGGAACACAAATATTCAGTTGGAAGGCAGCGCCTGCGATGTATATTCTCTCCTTCGTACCTTGTCTAGTTCGCGCTTCTCCAACTGCCTATGCAGCAGAGAGCTTTCGGCACATGCACCATTCAAAGCAGAAAAAGCCTCCGTGATCGCCCGCCTCATCACCACCACCAGGCCCCTTCCCTGAACCGATGCCACACTGCCACCCCAGCCCTGTGCACTGCCGCTGATGTGCAAAAGGGATCAAAGAAGGAAGAAGTGCGCAGGCAGTGTCCCTTTCTCGGCCAGAGAGCTCACTCACCCCGTCGGCAGCCGCCAGTGGGTTGCACACCGTGGGCAGCCGGTCGGGGTGCTCCTTCAGCTGCTGCACAATGTCCTGCACCTGCTCCACAAACACGTCGGCATGCTGCTCGGCCAGCAGGTTCGTCACCACCTGCAGGACGACACAACGACACCACCGTCAGGGCAACCGCTGTCCGAACAGCCAGCCCCACCCTGGCACTGTCCACTGAAGCGACGCTGAGAAGTGCTCATGCCAAAGAGGTTATGCTCACTGAAATGCGAGTCTTTAGCAGCTAGAAAACAACCATAAAGTGAAATTTTGATTTATCGATTTATTGGGGTTTCACGTCCCAAAGCGACTCAGGCTATGAGGGACGTCGTAGTGAAGGGCTCCGGAAATTTCGACCACCTGGGGTTCTTTAACGTGCACTGACATCATTGCACAGTACACGGGCCTCTGGAATTTCGCCTCCATCGAAATTCAGCCGCCGCAGCCGGGATCGAACCTACTTCTTTCAAGCCAGCAGCCGAGCACCGTAACCACTGAGCCACTGTGGCGGGTCACAAAATGAAATGCAGATGCCACCGTCACTGGCTGTTGTCACCAGGAAACTGCAGCAATGTCAATGCTTTTATATTATTTTATTTTTTTACACAGACTCCCGAGGTTAGGCTTAATCGCTGCCCACTTTAAGAAGAGTGATCACAGAGTTCTTTCATTGTCGGGAGTGCAAACTCAGTGGCGGGAAAAAAATATTCTCAACTCTTAAATCTAATTTTTTTCAGCAGTAAGTGCATCACTTACTGGCGAGCAAACGTCAACAGGGCCACAGAAAGCCAAACAATCGATTTTCACAAAAGGAGGAAAATTTGATAGCATTGTCCTTAGTATCCCTTTAATACAGACAACATTCTAGCAGAATCACCATTTATTTGCTAATGTAACACCCAGCTACTGCAATTCCATTATGCTGTATCCCAATCCAGCATACCCCTCTCCATTCTCCAGCACATTAAGGCCCAAACTCTGAAAGCTTCCTTTCCTTAGAAGTCTTCCTAACCTTACGTGAGGCCGCCTTTCCGCGAATGTTCGATGGAGGAAGCCAGTCTGAAAGCTCTCCTCGCCTCTCCTCAAGTAAGGAACGCATGCCGCGTGTCTGGGTTTGAGGGTTCCTTCACATCGGCCAATAGGACGCCAAGTAGGAAGTTGCATTCCCGCGGCGACAACAAACATGGCGGCGCCCTTCGAAGCTGGGCCCCTCGATTCGAACTGAATTCGTCGTCGTTACTGCGTTTTTAAGTGCGTTCGCTGGCCATAAATGAGTCATCGGTCTTTCGCTTCCTCTCATCTCGCCTCTAAGGAAAGTATGAGCGATAAATTTGCCTTATTTTTTTATTTAGATTGGCGATTCAGCCGCTTTTAGGCTTAAGACCATCGGTTTGTTGACAGAAAGGGTTTCCGTCCTAACAACCAGATGGCGCCACTAGGCTGAGCTAGGCGGAAAACTTGTCCACCAGATGCAAACGGAATAGCCACATAAACGTCAATCGTCATGTCATTGCGTCGCTGTTTGCATAAGCTGAATTAAAAGTGGAAAGTTGAGAAACGTTGTAACGTCCCGCAAAATACCTGCGTTTAGCGTACGTAAGCATGCACACGCTTACGGTACATTGACAGCATCGATTTATGCTATTTGCTAGCCATATCTCTCACGCCACGAGCGGCGACGTGGTGGCTGGGAGGTGTGAACGAGGCAACATTTCGGCGGCGGCGGATTTCGCTCGCTCTCGCCGCCGAATGCCCAAGTGTGACGAGCCGCACCGCTGCGGAATTTGAACGCGAATTCTTCCTCTGAGTGCACTTCCACTGGATTCACCGCGTCGCGAAGCAACCTAGCTGCTCGAGGATACAGGTACACTTCATCGAATGCGTATTCACAAGCACGGTTAAAAAATTGCGTGTAGTCGCCCGCGTAGCGGTCAGTCCACGCTGCCATTTTCTCCTGTCTGCTCAACTGCGCTCACGCCGGGCTCGCGTCTCGCCGCCCGCGTGAGTGTGCGGAGTCACTTGAGGCAGCAGTGAGGTGAAGCGCTCCTCCAGGGCCAGGAGCGACGTAAGGACGCATGAAGGCAGCTGGCAGCTGCCTCAACTGTGAGGAGGCACCAAGGACGACCTTACTTAGGGCTCCTCAGTAAGGAAGCTTTCAGATTGACATGAGGGCTCCTCACTGCAGCGAAGGCTCCCTTACTGATGTAAGGAAGCTTTCAGAGTTTGGGGGTAAAGCTTCTCTCGTTCTGACCTGCTTAAAGCAATACCACATACAGGGTCTGTCCTGAAAGTAATGAGACTAGTCGCGGTGTGGCGAGTGCTTGCGCTAGATCGGGAAACCGTTTTTGGGGGAAGGAGCGGGAACCTTCAGCTTCACAATGCGACGAGCTTAGTTGGCTGCGAGCAGGCGAAGCGAGTGGACATCTTCGAGCTTGTAGCCACATTTCGTCGCTGCGTCGAGGAATCCATGGAGCGAACGTTGGAACAGCGCTACGCGGTGAAGCTTTGCAATAAACTGGGTAGGTCACCTACCGAGTCAATCAACGTGATCAAGACAGCATGTGGGAACAATGCAATGTCCACGTCGTGTGTTCTAATGGCACAAGGCATTTAAAAACGGTCGTGACAACGTTTACAACAAGCAGCGGTCCAGGCGCCTGTCGATGACGGGTACGGACGGTAACATTGACTGTGTGGTCCTGAACGTCTTCACGGCCATTTGTAAATGCTTTGTGCCATTGGAACCCTTGCGATCTGGACATTGCATCATTACCACGTGCTGTCAAATGTCTCGGTCGGTGATTTATTCAGTTTATTGCAAAGCTTCACCGCGTCGCGCTGTTCCATGGTTTCCTCGACGCAGCGACGAAACAGGGGTACACGTTTGAGCATGTCCACTCGCTTGACCTGCTCGAAGCCAACTGAGGTCTTTGCACTGTGAAGCTGAAGGTTCCCGCTCCTTCCCCCAAAAGCGGTTTCCTGATCTAGAGCATGCACGCGCCACAACGCAACTTGTCTCATTACTTTCAGACAGACCCTGTACGTGCACTTACTGCAAAAACTAACATGGAAGACGCATTCATTACACAAAATAAAATTTACTCTGGGCAATTACAATTAGCGGACAACACACGCACCAGGTTGTTGGCAATGTCCCGGGGAAACATGTCGTGTATGTCGAACTTGAAGGTGACCGTCTTGCCCTTGGAGGACTCGAGCTGGCATTCGACCACGGTGCCGCCCTCCACGGAGAGCACCAGCAGGCGTGGCCACCGCTCCGCCTGGGTCCTCCGCCGCTTGTTCACCTTCTTGCGGGCCCGCTCGCGCGCCGACGCACTCGAGTCCGTCAGGTCACTCGCCTCGCTCGCCGAGTCCAGCGCAGAGGCACTGCACGCAACAGTTATGCAGGTGGGAACTTGTGAAATGCAAGCCACATGGCTACAGCAGGAGGGAAAGAAGAGGGACTCAGTCAGGAAGGAAGAACAGCAAACACAACACAGCGCCCACCATCTTCCTGGCTCATCTGCCCTTAAAGGTGCACTGAAGAGGAATCTGAACTCGTCTTTTTGCTGCGGGAACTCAATCTACACGTTCCGAGCATTCTTAGAAACATCGACTTACTGCCCTGTGTGGCTGATTTTCCTAATTAAATCGAATTAATGTCCGGCTCCCGCCTTTTTTTTTTAATTCTCCCTCGTACGGTGGGCGGAGTTGACCAATGCGTGGAGTGCCTTGCAGCCAGCTCCGTGGAGGCTTTGCTATCGCTTTATTTTGTTTTTTAGGTTTCCATGAATAAATAGTTTCATTCGCAGATAATATAGCCGCAAAATAAGCCCGAAGAAATAAAAATACGCGCGGACTATTTGCTTCTACGGACTACTACGTATTACTCCGCCGATGGCAGAGCGGCAAGCCGCCGCGGGACTGGCTGCAAGGCACTCCACGCGTTGGTCGACTCTGCCCACCGTACGAGGGAGAATTAAAAAAAAAGGCGGGAGCCGGACGTTAATTCGATTTAATTAGGGAAATCGGCCACACAGGTCAATGAATCGATGTTTCTAAGAATGCTCGGAACGTGTAGATTGAGTTCCCGCGGCAAAAAGACGAGTTCAGATTCCTCTTTAGTGCACCTTTAACCATGAAGGTAGCACAAAGCGGCAAAAGAAAATAGCACGTTGGCAATTCTCAGCTCGGACCCTTCCGAGAAATCCCCCAACCTGGCAAGAAACCCTATGGGCATTACTCACTGAGTGTCCAATCAAAGGTAAAGCAGACATCAAAATTGCAAAGGTAGAAGCTGTGGCAGGTATACCAGCACAAGAATAAGTGGCAAGCAGGTTTTAAGCTTCCAAGGTGCAGGGTGGCATAGAGAAGGATGAACGCAATGGAACGGCAAACAAATAAAGGTTGTCAGCGCAGAAGCAATGGTCAGAGTTGTGTCACCACTGAAGTTCGACAAGCAATATGGTCAAGCATAAAAGAAAGCTGTTACAGGGTGCATGTTGTGAAATCAAAGATCACACAGAAAACAGCTGACAAGACCATATGAAACAGCTAAAGCAGGGAAGAGAGAGAGAGATGATATTTCTAGCACCCAATCTGGCACTCTGGCCATGTTTCTACCATTTCTTTCCCAGCAAGTTATGGACTGGGTTAGGCTAGGAGCAGCAGTAAAATATGTTGAAGCTACTTTGTGCGTGGCACAAGCCAGCCCTTCCATGAGGTACGGCGCAAGTTTTGGAAAAGAAGGCGTAAGGTGTTGGACATTAGTGGTGGTGAGTGTGGGAATTCACACATCGCGTGTGTATTTGATGGCAATGGGGGCAAGATGAGCATATAAGCAGCCCTATACACGAGGTATGCACTGGGGAGTTAACAGTCTTTGAAACCACGAAGCACACCCACCTGTCGCCACGAAGGTCGTCGTAAAGCTGAGATGAAACCACCCCGTGCTGAGCCTGGGCCGGATAGGTTTCCAGGTCGTGGGCTGAGGACTGGCCGGCCAGTTCATCCTGCAGGATGCACATCAAAGTCAATGTCAGCACTGTGCGAGTAGCGCACACACCACCCATGAACTTAAACTGCCAGCTCAGTGCAAACAACACGGTAGCCACAGCTACATGCGATGCCTGGATGTTACAGAGCACTTTCCCCCTACTACCATAATGCAAGACTAGACAGCTACCTTTGACGCCTTACATTTTCCAAGCTGAGACAAAACACACACCGACTTCTATTTTTTCCCTAAGTTCCTCTTCATTCAAATTCCGCAAAGCTGCCTTTTCATCCAATGAAGGAAAGTGAGGAGTCCCAGATTCAATTCCTGCATATAATTTTGCATGAACTCCAGCAAAATTAGTTTTTTGTTTATGAGTAGAGCACTACCCTTATGGCAACGGGTGCCAACAGTGTCCAGAAAACTGGACAAGGTGAATGAGCTTGATACAGAATAAGACACAGAAAGGCGCAGCTCAAAGGCCAGCTTTTGTACTTTGTTCGTATCTTGTTTTATTTCTAGATTGCTTATCTGCTCCAAAACGTTGCTCCTACTGGCTAAATACCTAGCTACCTCTGTTGAAAGCCTTGTAAAACAGCACCAAAAGAAGAGGCTAACAAAAAAAAAAATGCATACACAAACAGAAGGTTAGGAATACAAGATATTTCAAATATAAGACATTTCAAGTTATTTGCATACGCATCAAACCCTAAAATCTCATAAAAGCACAGCAGAGTTGTATAGCCGCACTGTAAAAGCTCACGGGGAATCCTTTTGCATGCGAATTACAGGCATCAACACCAACATAGCAATCTTCATTGCAAAGATATTTACTGAGACAGATTGTGAAAGTATGAGTACCAGCGAACACCTTAAGAGGAGCGCAGAGAACAACTCCATACACCTTTTGGTCTTGGTAAATATTGAGTCCATGGCTCTTTCCAGCTATGCTTATGCTTGTCCAGAAGCAGCGGACACATTTATTGTGGTGAAAATTGCATTCAGAAGTTTTCCTTCCACTCGATTCAAACCTGTGACGTCTACAGCGAGAAGAGCCCCGTGATCGCTGCTCTGAAGTGAAAGCCAGTGTAGCCTAGCTCCTGGGATTCTAACCCCTTCCTAAACTGTGTCAATGCTTCACGGTTCACTGGCAAAATGATGCCGACACCTGTATTTACAGGTGATGCTGGTGACAAAGGTGATTTAAAAGTTACAGGGAATTTACAAGCAATAATACAGGCGATGCTGACAACTGTACTTAATTTTTCGACTCTTTCAACATATAAAAGCTCCATTTTCTGCGAAAGTAGTGTCTCTTTCAACAGAATCAGACAATCAGTTGATGTAGGTCAACTTCAATTTGTTCTCTTCAATTTCTTCTCAGCGTCCCTTTAAGGGGGGAAGAAGGTTTTAGAAATGAATTTTTATTAATGAAGTCACAACTATGAAATCTTCAGGAAACATGCATTTTTGCATGCTGATTCCAAATAGTATGTAATTTAATTTTATGTACACCAAGCCCTTGTGCACTTATGCAATATGTTAGGTAACTTTAGTCGATGGTTTGAAAGAAATTCTACTGCAGGGAACATGTTAGATGGCATGCCATTGGTTTCTCTTGACATCAAGCTTATGCAAAAAGGGTAAAATTATCATCCTGCCTATCATAGAAGGTGAGTTATAGTATTCTGAAATCATCAGTGTCTTCCCGTTTGTGAAGTGGCGAATTCAAAACGCTGTAACTCAACTTCTGTGATAGGCAGGATAACCATTTTGCCATTATTGCATAGACTGATATCCAGACAACCCAATGGCATGCGTCCTAGCAAGTTTCCTGCCGCAAAATTTACTGAAAGCTCTCGGCAAAAAGTTATATAACGTATTATACAAGCGCACAAGGACTTGTTATACGTAGCACTAAAGTACTTATTTGGAATCAGCATGCAAAAATAGATTTTTCTTGAAGATTCCATTATTGTGACTCCATTAAGAAAAATATTTCTTCTAAGACTAGCTTAATGGCCACGAGAGATGTGAAGAGGTGCCACATGTCATACTATGTGCACGTGTGTGTGAGGGAGAGAGAGTAACCAAAAGAAGCAGTCAGAGAAGCAGCTGGGGGGGGGGGGGGGGGAGCTCTCAAAGTGGGCTCTAATGGGCCGAGCCGAAACATGGACATCAGCCCGTGAAGAAATGGGAGCAAGCGTAATGGCACAAGCTTCTATCTTGTCGACACACGGAAGCGAGGTCTGCATGATGGAGGGTGTCACGTGTGAGCCAGACGCAATGGAATAAGTAGCATGGTTGTGCGGGGATTGGGGGCAAAAGATTGCATGGCCTTCAAGCATAGACAGTCTCCAATCGAGGACAACATGGAGAACATCATGCAAAGGTTATTGGCTGTGGAAAGGAGGAGTGAGACCGATGCCACTTGTTGCATGGGGCGCATTTAAGGGCTAGTGCAGGCAAGTGAAGGGGGGACACTGGTCTTGGACCTATTTTCCTTATTTTTAGCCCGATCCTAATGAAAATGTAACACCTTGCTCAGTTTTTTATGCTGATTTCAACAATAAAATTACCTTTCTCATAAATTAGTTGGTTCCCAAGATAATTAATTTTAATTAGTCATTCATTAGTACCTCGGTGCAAAAAAAACTGCTCAATAAAAATTAATTTTTAAGCCATGGCTACATAGTATGGTGAGTAAAGTGTGCAATAATCAAAACCATTTTTGATTACAAGAACATTTTTGAGCCCTCTTTAGTAATTTTACAGCACTTGGAATATCAATGTTGAAGGTGTGAATGTAATGCATCGATAAACTTTGCTAAATTATATATTTTTGAAGTGCGATTGAACAAATCTGCTTCGATTATTGCACACACTGTGCCTTCAGCTTCCCTTGACAAACAATATGACATCTCTATCTGTCCTAGATGTTGAGATATCAACATACTAAGATAGCCAGATGTCCAAAATTTACATTGCTTTAAATTGTCTGCTCCTGCACAAATTCAGCCCACAGATGATATGAATTTAATATTATGGTAACAATGTTGATTTCTTGAAGGAAAAAATTGGCACAGTTGGAATATAATAGCTGTGGATTCCACAAATGTCACTTTTCGAAAAACCAATTTTTTTTGGTCGTTTTTTGGTCTCAAAGACCAGTGTCCCCCTGAAAATCAACATCTTCATCTTCACTTTGAAATGTTAGTAAGGAAATAAACAGACGCCATCACAGGATGGCATCAAGAAGACCTGAGTGGCACCCACAGTCTTTGTGTGCTTCTGATGTGCCCATGCAAAGACGCTGAAGCCAACAGACCCCTGTTTGGTATGTCACGCCAAATGTGGGACTCTGTTATGTACTCTCTAGATGGTGGCAATGAAGGCTTCACCCCCTCCCCAATCAGATTATCATTATTATTTATTATTATTATTTTTCAGAATTAAACAAAACTGGTTGGTCGTTTTGAAGGCACAAATGGAAACAATGTGGTCTACAGGCATACATTGGTGTTTTTTTTTGGATTCATACCTCTTTTTCTTTTTACCAGGGTTCTAAGACACTAAAACAGGTCCCTGAAGGACCTGCTAGGCTTGTTGGTTCGTACATTCGGAAACAAGACCAACGTAAACCAAAGGCCAGGACAAAGAAGACAGATCAGGTGCTGTACCACAGTGACAGTCCTCTCCCCTCTTACACTTATGCTGCTAAAATTTTTGCAATCTTCCCCTTGGCAAATGGTGCCACACTGGGCACAATTTTTGTACGGGTGCTGGTGGAGGCAGATGAAAAAAGTAGCTGGCTCCTCCTTCTGTCCTCTTCAGACTGCCCTACAGTCCCTATCATGCTGAACCTTAGCGAAATGGAACTGTATGTGAGCTGGCGGCACAAACACATGTCACTATGCTGTCCCCTGAGAGCTGGTGATGCAGATCAGTGTGCCGATTCCTCTGTACTGGTGACAAAGAAGCATAGCCACTCTGCTGATCCACGCTCTGAGCTGGCGACAGTGAAGCAAACTGCGGTGCTGATCCCTACAAATGGCGACACCGAAGTAAATCAATGTGCTGATCCCGAGCTGATGACACAGCGGCAGATCACTGTGCTGACTCCCACGAGCTGGTGACACCGAGAGAGATTGCTGCGCTGACTTATGAATAGATGACACCAAGGCAGACCACTCCTATGCTGTGCTGATTCCAGTGAACTGGTGACACTGAGGCAGAACGCTGTGCTGACTTATGAATTGATGACACCAAGGCAGATCACTCCTATGCTGTGCTGATTCCAGTGAACTGGTGACACTGAGGCAGAACGCTGTGCTGACTTATGAATTGATGACACCAAGGCAGATCACTCCTATGCTGTGCTGATTCCAGTGAACTGGTGACACTGAGGCAGAACGCTGTGCTGACTCCCATGAGCTGGTGACACCGAGGCAGATCACTCCTATGCTGTGCTGATTTCAGTGAACTGGTGACACTGAGGCAGAACGCTGTGCTGACTCCCATGAGCTGGTGACACTGAGGCAGATCACTGTGCTGACTCCTACGAGCTGGTGACAGTGAAGAAAACTGTGATGTTGATCGCTATGAACTGGCGACACCGAAGCAGATCAATGTGCTGGCCCCATGAGATGGTGACACTGAGGCAGATTACTGTGCTGACTTACAAGCTGGTGACACCAATGTAGATCACTCCTAGGCTATGCTGATCCCTATTAGCTGGTGACACCGAGGCAGATCACTGCGCCGATCCCTACAAGCTGGCGACACCCGAGGCACCACTTTCAGATGCCACTGGTCATTTCTTTTGATGTGCTAGCAGTCCAGTGGTACATGTTGGCAACATTTGTGTGAAGCCTCAGTAAATGCGGAACTTGAGGCGGAACTTGCATGGCGTCCGAAGTCCAGGGCAAGTTAGCAAAAGTGGTCTACCGTCGCTTCGGTAGCGGGGCCGAAGGGCCAGGTCGGACCCACTCAACTCTACCCTGCAGAAGTGCCACCCAACGCCAGCCCACCTACTTTCGCCCTCCACAAGGTCTGCACCCACTAGGAGCCCACCCAGCAGCAGAACAGAAAAAGCGAGAGCGAAACTGAATTCAAAGACGCAGTGGGAAAGCCAGCTGCACCTCCAGAAGCACCACCAACCACCCACCACCCACCCACCTACCCACTCCACCCACCAGACGCCTCACTGCCACCTGCAACCTACCTCCCAACTCCACCATCCATCCCACCCACCCACCTCCGCTCAACATTCACCTGCTGTTTGTGCGATAGAGCCAGCTCCAAGGTTTCTGTGCATTTTTGCATTTTCGGCAGGCAGAAGGCAGAGGGCAGGGGGGGGGGGGGGGGGGTTCAGTGGACACCTCAGCTGTCGTGCAGGCATTCCGGAATCACAGTGTACAAGAGTGTTATGTGAAGATATTGGAAGATATCTATAACGACTGAACAACTACCACAGGAGGTATTTATCCGGAGGCCTGAACTGGGAACAGTTGGGGATAAGAGTTAATGGAGAATACCTAAGTGATCCACAATTTGCTGATGACACTGCCTTGCTAAGTCACTCAGGACATGAATTGCAAAGCATGATCAGTGAGTTGGACAGGCGGAGCAGAACGGTGGGTCTTAAAATTAACACGCAAAAAACCAAAGTAATGTTCAACAGTCTAGCAAGGGAACAGCAGTTCAGAATTGGTAGCGAGGTGCTGGAAGTAGTAAGGCAACATGTCTGCTTAGGGCAGGTAGTGACCGCTGATCCGGATCATGAGAGGGAAATAACGAATAAGAACAGGGTGGAGCACATATGGCAGGTTCTCTCAGATCATGAATGGCAGTTTACCAATATCCCTCAAGAGAAAAGTATACAACAGCTGTATCTTACTGGTACTCACTTATGGGGCAGAAACGTGGAGGCTAACGAAGAGGGTTCAGCTTAAGCTAAGGACAACACAGCGAGCTATGGAAAGAAAACTGATAGGCACAACGTTAAGAGATTGGTAGCGGGCGGAGTGGGTGAGGGAACAAATGCGGGTTAATGACATCCTAGTCGAATTCAAGAGGAAGAAATGGGCTTGGGCCGGGCATGTAATGCGAAGGCAAACGTAGCAAGGAGCAGCAGAAAGTTAGGCGGGCGGATGAGATTAAGAAGTTTGCTGGGATACAGTGGCCGCAACTGACGAAGGACAGGGTTAATTGGAGAGACATGGGGGAGGCCTTTGCCCTGCAGTGATCATAGTCAGGCTGATGAAGATGACGATGAGGGGGCATTTGATGACTCAACCTTAGGATGATTCAGGCTATTCTTAGGGTCCCTTGAGGTCCAAATGAATGAGGCTTTACTGGCCATCATGTTATTTTTAGTTGCGAGACATGCGCCAAATCACAGACTCCATTTTGTCACTCATTTTGCATAACCACATTACAGGCCGAATACTGTTATGCTGTCTATCAAGCAGTATATATTTCTGTGAGGGTCAAGATTCTTTTTCTTTTTTTTGCACGGTGCTGAGCCAACCTAGTTTTTTTTTTAATTTCAACTGCAAAGGACATGGACTATTAAAAAAAAAAGCAAGCACAACAACACTTTCAGCCACAGCTGCCCGATGGAACCCACTAAGAACTACAACTACCAGCAGTCCATGTGGCTACGGTCACGTGCTGAAAACTATAGTGCGACCATTCTTTTCTGGCTTCTCAGACTAGACAATAGAGGGACTCCACAGGTTACATCACAAGAACTCCGAGTGGTTACCAACTGTTCTGAATATTGCATAGGCAGAGTGCAGCTCTTTTAGGTGGAGCGATAGAGACAGATTTCACCGACTGTTTCACTACGCCACTGGTGCTGCCGTTGATGCCTGCAGCTTTAATTAAGTATATGTACAATTCGAATTAAAACTGAAATTTTAACCCCAGAAACTACGGCTGGTGTCTTCTTTCGTCATTTCACTGCATGATTGGTCAATCTGAGGTCTACAGCATTTGCTTCGTAAACCACAATCTTTCAAAATGTTATCTGCTTGTTGCATTAAGAAAAACACCACGAGGCAAAACACTCCAATGCAGCTACACTAGGTACTTGTCCCAACGTTGCCTCAAGCTCAACAGCAGTGGTGATAACTACAGCCATCATGGCCACCACACAAGCTGTGCGCACGTGGAGAGAGTCTGACAAAATCAATTAAGTTCCCTGTCCCGCTACTTTGACTGTCAGAAAAAGACAAAGCTGCTGAGACCTTTACCTGCCTCAATGTGCACATGCATGCAAAAAGACGACTGAGCACTAGTGCAGTGATCTAATTTTAATTTCCCCATTACTACTGACCACACAGACCAAAGAAAAACACAAGTGCGCGTTGCATCAAAGCCCAGAGGCTGCATCAACCGGTGCCCGCTCTTGGTGCGCCTTCTCCATTTCCAAGAGTGCTTGAAGAATGCATCCAGTTAACAGCACATTCTGGTCAAAGTCCAGCTTCGCAAAGCAGATAAGTATATTGCAAGAGGCCCATGACAAGAATGCAATCCTTGCTAGCATGGATACAAAACGAACAAAAGCAGGCTCAACATTGAGTAACCAAAGTAGGTTACAGGCTTTCTATGAAAGTTTCCTAATGGTCGCCTTCCTCAATGACGTGCACAAAGCTTGCAACTCTCAGCGAGAGGTCAGCACTAACTATCAGGTCAGGGCTGAAACAGGAGGCTGACAGCCGAGTTCAGGCCAAGCAGGCATCGTACAAGCCAAAACGCTAAAAAGGCACGAAACCAAGAGAAACAGAACTGGGACCTCCGACCAAGCGCGAAACACATGCTCATCAGGGTGCTCCCGACAACTGCAGGAGGAGGAAACCAGTTGTAGCAGCGCTTGGGTGCGTCCCCTCTTGTCTAGGGGTTGGAAGGAGAGCGAGAAGAGAGTGGGTGTGCAAAGCCGTGCAGCAGCCAAGCGCAGCAGCAGCAGCCGTGGGAGGGAGGAAGCCGCCACCGGCGCGCCGCATCCCCCAAGCCGGAAGAGTGCTGGCGGGAGGGAGAGGCCGGGGCACTACCTTGGCAGCGACTGCACCCCCGCCGACACTGCCCGCCAGGATGGTGCTCAGCTGGTGACACGAGGCCGGTCGAGCCAGGGTCACGGCCGCCGGCACGGCCGACAGCGGGGGTGGGTCCGGCACCGACAGCTTCCGGCTGGCCGCCTCCGTCACCGCCTGGGGAGGCCCAGCCGAAAAGGTGCTCCGCACAAGGCTGCCACCCCGCACGCTGGCAATGGTCGTCACACCCTGCGCCATGATCCTTCGGCCCGACGCCCGAAACGACTGCTCCATCTCGCGCCCCAGCAGGGCAGCCTCGAGGCGCCCAACGTCAAGCGAGGCCCCCAGCTCGCGCCGGGGGTGGGGGGAGCCGTAACCCGCATCGTCCGAGGCCCCGACCCCTCTCCGAAGGTCGGTGGCCGACAGGGAGCGAGAGGAGGCCACCAGGTGACGCGAGTTGCGGCGCGCGGGTGGCGGCAGCAGCTCAAATGCGCTGGGGGCAAACACGTCGCCGCCGGCGACACACGCGGGGGTGGGGGTGAATGAGCGAGGGGGGGACAAGAGGATGACAGGGCTGTGGGGGCCGCCCTTGGCCAGCTGCACCAGCTCGTCCAGCGGCGGGGGGCGCATGCGGGCGGGAGCCGGGCCTACCTGCGGCTGAAGGGGCTGGGGTGCCGCCGTCTCCAGCAGGCCAGCCAGGGGAGCAGTGGGGCCAACGGCAACAGGTGGCGCACCCATTGGCTGGGACACGGGCACCTGGGGGCCACAGCACACCAGGCACGCATTGAAAACGTGCTGACATGCCCCACATCTCTTAGTCCGATAACCCAGCAATCAATTCCCTGCAAACTACCCTCAGCCCACTCTGGTACCAAATGAGGTCAAACGGGTGACTTTCGGCAACTCAATATGTTCCTTCTATTAACCCAGCAATCAATTCCCTGCAAACTACCCTCAGCCCACTCTGGTACCAAATGAGGTCAAACGGGTGACTTTCGGCAACTCAATATGTTCCTTCTATCATAGGGTGAACAGCACAACCAGACATTTACCAAAAAAAAAAAAGCTCACGGTGATACATCAATGATATGTTTGGTCAGCACCTTTCATTGATCTATTGAGTGGCTGTGCTGTTCTTTCACTGCAAGATTAACGAGCAACTATAAATCAGCTGGAAAACATGCAAGTGGGAAGCATGCGCTGTCTTCGTGTGACGTGGCCAGTAAAACTATACTTTTCCTGGGCCACACACCAGGTTCTATACGTACGCTTGCAACCACGAGAGATACCAGTAAGTTGGCATCACAAGCAACAGTAAAGTTGTGGCGCAGTTGTGGCGCAGTTGTGTCAGTTTCTACCAGTGTAGCACAGTGAAATCTTGCTAGTTTTGAACTACCAGTTTCTTTGAAATGTGGCTTCGGTCTCACCAAAACCAAACGTAATAGAAATGCTTTTCTCAATTTGTACTCCACACAACAACTTGAACAAGTTTTTTGGTCCTGCTCAGAGTTCGAAACATCAAGAGTTGACGGTAGTGTGGGCGCAGCTGCACAGTACTGAGTACAGTACAGTACAGTACAGTACAGTACAGTACAGTACAGTACAGTACAGTACAGTACAGAGTACTGCACAATACTGATTTTGCACAGTACAGAGTACAAGATCACAATAACCACCTGAGGGGCCGGACTTGTACGAGTTGCTGACACGGGAACAGTTGTAGGAATGGTTGCTCCCGGTGTGCTCACGTACTGTGGTTGCGGCTGATGAGAAGTCGTCTGCTAGAAGACAAAGAAAAAAAAAGAGAAGTAGCACAATTAAAACTTGGCCATAAATTCAATTTATTAAGCTGAGTGAAGTACTTCCCGGACCCCTATAGAATGGAAAGCTCCTCCTCTCTCAAATCCAGCACACTCTGCCAGTATACACCTACAAACCAGCAGAGTGAAGTCAAAACACCCCCACTTCCCCATCGTCGTAAATTCTCCCGATTAACTCTTTTTCACAAAATTTACCATCATCTTTTGCTTCACGACGATTTCTTTCACTTACCCACAGCAGTGTTTCCACGCCGTGACCATCCTTTCAAGATCAAACGCATCACATGTCACACTTCAAGTTTTGCCAAATCATTCATACCCAAAACCATTATTGATTGGAACCGGCTGCTTTCCACAATCGCAACTGAAACTAACGCGACATCATTTCATGAACTTTTAAAAAATCAGAGCGATGTGTAGTTTTCTTCTAGTTCTGTTCTGTTCACCGTAATGTGTTTGAGTTTCGCTTTTCGTTCTGTTTATTCCGGTGTTTTTATTTTTTTTGTTTTTTTTTTGCGTCTTGTTGTTCCGCCACATTTCGATTGTTGCTGACTACCAGTTATTGCTCTTTTCTTGCTTCTTTTTTGCCCTGTTACTCATGTTAAATGTTCTTTTTATGTATACAATTGGTAATTTTTACCACCCCCTATGTAATACCCTCGTGAAAGAGGGCCTTTAGGGGTATCTTGAAATAAATAAATATCTTGAAATAAACTTTGTGGCAGCATGAAGTCATGCTCAACAAGCATCAGTTGTTTCCTTCCTCATGCTGCCTGTTCAGGAAGCATTCACTCCACAAGAAATCCTCGATTTTTTCATTCACCCTCCCTCGGACTAAAGGACCTGTGCTGTAACCGTACTCACTCGTCTGCCGGGCTCACCTGGACTGCATGATCCCATCGTTGGCTTAATTTAACAATTCTGTTTTCCCATCTCTTGCTCTTCATCCCTGGCTGAACCACACTGCTTGTGTTATTATCGCTCCGTTTGATTGGTTTACGGTTTACGGGGCTTTAACGTCCCAAAGCCACTCAGGCTATGAGGGACGCCGTAGTGGAGGGCTCCGGAAATTTCGACCACCTGGGGTTCTTTAACGTGCACTGACATCGCACAGTACATGGGCCTCTAGCATTTCTCCTTCATAGAAATTCAACCGCCGCGGCCGGGATCGAACCCGCGTCTTTCGGGCCAGCAGCCGAGCACCATAACCACTGAGCCACCGCGGCGGCCACCATGTAGTCTAATAGAGAAGCAAGTCCCCACACACAGTTCTTGGAGTAAAATGCTTAGCAAGCCACTCTTATGAATTATACTGCAGGTCATATGGGATGCACGGAGCAGACTAGGAAGTGCAAAACGTAAGCAAAGATGTCGCGGAACCACCCACCTGAATGGGTAGCTGCCGACCGGCAGGTTGCGCCACTGACGATGACACCACAGGCATGAAGGCATTGTGCAAGTGGACCACGGTGTGGGTGGCATCGCGCGGTGCGTGCAGCGTGTCTTCTGGCGAGCCTTCAGCTGCACAAGAGACACCACACACATGCCATACTGAGCTTTTCCAGTCAACAGGCCAACAATTGGTAATGACAATAAAGGGTAGCAATATGGCCACAGCACCCTCATGGGAAAGCATGTCAGTGAACATGTATCGAAAACCGCTGCAAAAGAGGGGACCAGAGCAGGCTCCCCATGTGCCATAGGCATGAGTTTTAAAGGGACAGTGAGGAGAGCTCTATTAGTATTTTTTTTACAGCAAAATCCGATATTTCGGCATTTCATGGCCTTGTTGCCACTTGGCCGGCAGCGAAAGATGCATTTATTTTTGAGAAATTTGGATTCGAAGTTGAACAAGTTTTTCCCGCCGCTCTGATTCAAACTTGAGATTCTCTTATGACGACACAGGACTAAGTGGCGTGAAACATGACGTGCACATGACGTAACGCGGATTCCGTGATTTCTGGCGGCCAGCAGTGCGGCCTAGCAGCAGCCGAAAAGAAAGCTACCGCCGGCCGCACGTTGAAGGCATCTATCGGCTATTGCGGCCGTCGCTACCGTCGCTTCGTTTATGTTTGCACTGGCGCTTTGCCAGCGTTACGATGGATCCCGCTCTCGAAGTCGTTAATGAAGTTCTCGCAAATAGACACCTTTAGCATACCGTGTACCTTGTTACCGTTAGCGAAATACCGGGAGCCCGCCTACCGCCGGTGAGCAGGCGCTGATTGGTCCCGATGCTGCAGGCGCGCGCATAGCTGCCGGGTACGTGGCGCCATCTGGCGAGACGTCAAGGAGATTTGCGCATGCATTGGCTGCGCCTCAGTGATTCATGGCTTCTCGCGTCCTAGAACCATTGCTATGACGTCTTCACGCTTGTACTTGCGAGTTTGGCCTGTGGTGGCAAAACCTGTATTTTGGTTCTTGCTCTTTTCTATGTTACAAGAGCTTTGTTGTCAGTATGAGTGGCGTTTTTGTAATCAGGAGCTGGTATTCTGTCGATACAAGCCAACTTCAATTTTTCCTCAGTGTCCCTTTAAAGCGGAGCTAATTAAAAACCCATCAAGCTGCTCAACAACATCTTCTAGTAGTGGTAGTAGTAGTAGTAAATGGTTTTAATGACATAATGAATGGAAGGAAAAGGTTTTTGCTTGCCCCGGCATCTGCTATCGCTGCTGGAAGCACCTGAGCTGGGGCAGCGAAAATGTAGGATAGTAGGCAGTGTGTAGAAGTGAAATGAAAGGAGTGAGGGGATAATAGAAAGGACAGGGGGAGAGCTACACTGTAAAGAATCTATTTACATATTAACAGCAAATGCACAGGTCGCATGCTCGTGATGGTCTGGTTGAGTACAGTACACACACAAGCGCACAACACAATGCACAGAACAGCTGGAGTGGGGCGACCAGCTGATCGTCGTCCAAGGTAGCAAACGGTAATAACAAAATTTTACATGCCAAGGCAAGCTCGCTGCTGTAAGGCATGCCGCAAGTGAGGGTTCCAGATTAATACCGACCCCCCAAGGTGTTTTAAACATGAACTAAACTCTCGATACACAGGTGGTTTTGAATTTTGCCTCCACTGAAATGCTGCCGGACGTCACAACCACCGAGCCACAGCGACGGATCAGCACCATCTTCACCTTATTGTTTAGTTTCCCTACAAAGTGCACTGTATCATCACATCCCTGCTGGCTACAATCACAGCCTGTGTTTACAAGATAGCATTTTGATAATGCACCGCAGTAATCAATTAACTAAAGAACTGATGCATGACACCACTCTTGACGGCAGAAAAGCTGTGCCTTTCGGGCTATTTTAACCTGGAAAAAAGGCAATTACAGAAGTAAAGGGGGTGGGAATGCCCAAGAACGAAGTCATCCAAACCAAATTATGAAATACACCTGACCCCCTTCAAGACAAACTCGAAGGGACCAGAAAATTTGTTAGTCTTATCAGAAGTTCATCTTAACAGAAGTGCCCTCGGAAAAAGATATGTGAGCATGCTATGCGTGTTCAAATGTCTTACATGCAAACAATGAATAAAATGACCTTGACACGAGAGGATAATTGCAAATGGAGAACATACGGTGCTGTGAATGAAGTGGGCTGAACCATAAGGGAATGAAACGAAGTCACGTTATCCTACTTGAAAACAGCATTAGTGTAATTTTCTTTTTTTCACAGTCTCCTTTTCCCTCTTTCACAAGAGGATAATTGCAAATGGAGAACATATGGCGCTGTGAATGAAGTGGGCTGAACCATAAGGGAACGAAAAAAAGTCACGTTATCCTACTTGAAAACAGCATTAGTGTAATTTTCTTTTTTTCAGTCTCCTTTTCCCTCTTTCTCCCGCACCGACTGCGATATGTTTCCTTCTTGTTCCTTTCATTTTTGAGGCTCCAAGTGCTCTGAAAGTGTCCAGACGCAGTTTCAGTTAAAGATTCGGCTCCCAACTGTTTTGAGCCCTATGTCTGTGAGTAGGCGCACTCCGCACCTGTGTGCCTTTCAGTCCTCCAGTGCCAATGCATGGTATGTGACGCGCGCACAATACCAAGATCTGGCCTCTTTGCACTTTGCACAGACAGGAGCCAAGGTGCCCTGCCTTTTCTGCATCAGCACAAAAGCTTCCCACCACATCTTTTTGTATGCAGTTCAGCAATAATGGTAATTTTTTTTGCATGAAGAAGGAAAAAAAGAAAGGTCTAGTATTTTCATGTTTAAGCTAAGTCATTAATAATGCATCGACTGCATCAATTACATGGCAAGTCAATATTAACACCTATAAGTGATATGGCATGGCATGGCATGACTATGGCATGACTATGACATGACTATGGGATGACTATGGGACGACTATGGGACGACTATGGAATGACTATGGGATGACTATGGGATGACTATGGGATGACTACGGCATGGCTACGGCATAACTATGGGATGGCTATGGCATGGTACAGTATGGTGCAATATGATGTGTGGTCTTGAAGCTACATGTGGACTTTTGAGAGATTCCATAGTGGAGGGTCCTGCATTGATATCGACCTCCCATAATTCTTTAACATGTTCTCATATCGCATTGCATATGGGTGCTTCTGCATTTGACCTTCATCGAAATGCTATAACAGCCATAATTCATATTGCGTAGAATGTGCCTCTAGACACCCTTACGTCTGTACAAGCCAAAGGCCCACAAGTGAAGCACAGTGAACTGTAGGCACCGTAAACAAAATGACTGAATAATGTAAGGTAGCCAAATCAAGACGAAGCTGACAGATTTCCCAATAATGCTGAAGACCCATGTTTCCTTTCAATGAGAGTAAATGAATGAAGCAAGAAATTTTTTTCTGCGCTTCTTTCCTTGGTGCATCAGTTTCAGGAGTACCTAGCACTTGCCTGTAATTAAAAAATTTCGAAAGTGCTTTTTTTGCTCTTCCTGCTTTCCAAGAAATGTGTTCCCAAAGCACCACAGACAGAGTAATGCCTCCCCCCCCTCCACAATAAGCTGATTTTAAAATGCACACCAAACAGAAGCGTGGAGACATGAGCAGACAGAAATGACGATGAAGAGGGGGAGGCAGATGTTACCAGACCAGGCGCTGTCTGCCTCGCAACTTCGTGAGCACCTATATTTATATGGCAGCCACCTTTTTACAGGCAGTAAAAAAAGAGAGAACGAGGCAGACCGACGCGTCCTACCACCGAGATAAACCCAGCGCCCTCGCTGCCACCAACTAGCCATAAAGCTCCCCTTGCAGTACAATCATGCGTCGACTTATAAAATACTAACACACAGCAGTATGTGCACCGTGTCCTGCACAGAGTTGCCAGAGCCATTACGAAGATGCAATGGAAACTTATCAAATTCGGGGTTACAAATAAGCTTAGAGAAAGGAAAAAAAAAGCATTAGCACAGAACGAAAGAGAGAGAGAGAAAGAACCAAAAGGAACCCTGCACAAGCTTGAGACTGCACAGTGGCTACTATGCTTTCACTCGCTCTGTTTCCACAATGATACCAACCATATATTGACACCGACCTTCCCTTCCATTCTATACCTGCACTTTCCAGTAGCTCCCCCGTACATGCTTCATCTGGCAATCTGAGAGGTGAATTTTGCACTTGCCTCACACTATGCTGCCACAGACAAAACAACTAGTTTCACATCCTTTCAAATTTCTCATGATAATTTATCCACATAAAAACGAGTTGCGCTCTTTTTTTAAAATCATGACATGAGCGGAATCCCCAGTGGAGTGCACCTTCCCACCGCAGGCTTGTTTAAGGGGGGACACTACCCAAAAAGTGAACTTTGAACCGCCTGCTTGATTTCATTGAAACTTGCGAATATCACTTCTGGGACCACCTCTGCCAAATTTTATTATTCAATGGGGGGCTTGTCTTGAACACTATAGTGCTTAAAATGAAATGGGATGATTTTCAATCATGTGAGTCTATTTTTCTCATCTCCTGTTTCTTCAGTAAACTGTCAGCTTAGAAAAACTATCATTCAAATATTACTTGATAATATTGGAATGGAAAATAAATGGAATGAATAATATTGGAAAGTGCAGGTTTTCTAGAGGGAAATTTTATGAGAAACACAACTGTGCACTCAGTTTGTCAATTTTTTCCCTTTTTTCACACTAAAAAATGACTAAGAAAATTGACATAAAATGAAAATCCAATGTCAATCTTTATATGGTATCATTTTTTCAAAATATAGGAGAACTAAGCAAAATAATTCCATAGTTGTGTGTTCTGGACATTCCCAATGCCACATAACACAAAATATTGAATAAATTAACTTAATTTTTCAAACAATAGTTTTCTTAAGTAAGCATAGTCATCCTTGGCATAAAGGTTGCATAACCTACTTCATACTTATTCTAGAATAATTAAATTTGGTAGAGGTGGTCCCACCAGTAATATAAACTAGCCCTACAAGTTTCAATGGAATCGAGCAAGCAGTGCAAAAGTTCACTGTTTAGGGTAGTGTCCCCCCTTAATGACACTGATAGCCAACACCATTGACAACTGCCAGCCTCCTCAGCTTCCCACTTGATGCCCCATTTTTCTTTCTTCGCCGATACTCAAAAGGTACTTTCAAAGCGCATGAAAACTCTGCCTTCTACGCTTAGAAGATGGGTCTACTCGTGGCTCCCAAGAAAACAGTCCTTCGAGACCTTCAGATGAGCAGGTAAGGGCTCAATCATTTTGTTACTGCTCAATAAGTCATGCAGGAACAATTCCTTTTAGAAGACCACAATCAATAACAACAGTAAGGTTATTTGTGTCATTTTACTTTATTTTTTGCTCCAGTGCTTTACTGACAGCACAACTTCTGTCAGAACTATAATGCTAACAATGAGCACAAGAAATCTTTCTTTTCGAAACATTGGATGCATTTACCATCAGATGCACACCTTTAAAATGCTTAACTGTATCTTTGCCACAAAGGCAGAGGTATTTGCCTCCTACCTAAGCGCGCACGCACGCACGCACGCACAAAGTACCAGATGACAACACTATGTCACCACATAACTCTTAGTGCCCTACACTGGGTCTAGAAATCATGAATCTATGACTGAACACATGTGACTACACAGTGTTTAGCTATGTTTCTAGAAAACAGCCCGTTGGTAGAAGTAACTCAAGAAGCGATGCCGATCTCTCTCTCTCTCTCTCACACACACACACACACACACACACACGCACACACACACCAAAGGGCCGTACACAGAGTATAAGAAAACAAAGCAAAGATATAAAACCTACACACCTCAGAGCACAACCTAAGTGGAAGGCAAACGGATAAGAAGTAACGACCCCATGTCAATCAACGAAAACGCCAAGAGTGACATCGAAGATACATCCCAATCAATGCCAGCGCGAGCAGCAAAACAAGGCGGGAAACTCACGGTGCCAGGATGTGCAAAGGGGACACGGCCGCTGGCCTGCGCACCGGGGGTTCAGGGCCCAGACCCGAGCTGCCATGGCAGCCACGGGAAGCGACACGCGCCAAAACACACGGCCCAGCCTCGAGACGATAAGTCCCTTACACGCGTGCGCGAGAATAAAAAAGCAGAAGGAACCACGCAATCACCGCCTTATCTCGTGCCCCGGACAGCACCTCTCCGGTGTCTTTGGCGACAGACAGCTCGTACGAGACACGATAAGGTGCTCGCCAAAAAAAATCCAGAGGCAAATTTTCTGCTCGCAAAAGAAATGCTTTTCGAAGTCAAAAGACGACGAAACGCTGGACAGAAGCTCCGACTAGTCCCCCGTTTCCGCGCAACCGAAGGGGACAGCTTCACGCGTGGTGTGGAGTGTAAATGCTACAAAACGAATCAGTCTGAACGTGCTTGGACTGATTTGCTTTTCCACACTAATGTCAATGATTTGCTTCCCATCAACACTACTATACCAACATGAGGCAAACAAACACCTTGTGCAAAGAACAATACTAAACTCTCGCCTAGCTGTAGCACTCCACGTGAAAAATTTTGAAATACAGCACAAGCTAGAATTTACCAAAAGGACAATGAATTTGCAGCCATCATCCTATCTTGGCCGAATGAAGTAATGGTAGTTCAGACAAGCTTGAACACCCAAGCAACATAGTTGTTAAAGTTGGTCCCAAAAATGTTCACAAACTCATCAAAAAACGGCTGTTTCCAGTCACAGCGGTGACCAACCATCTTCTTCTAGTTGTTTTGTAATGAACCTATATGCCTTGTAGTGGTCTCGACAGAAACCACTAGGAGAAAGCTAGAAATAAATAGTTTCAACTCCTAACAACAGTGCCGTCAAGCCAAATTGAGTCTTATCTGTTACGTTTTGTGCGAGCAAAACAGAACGTTCCCTCTGCCATCTAATGACCCTTATTAGGACCATTTATGGTGTACAGTTTATAAATATAAATTTAATGATTATTTTTTTT